>NW_005841879.1:4106653-4145648 GCF_000455745.1 Alligator sinensis
GGTCAAACGACCCCAGCAAGATGGTCATCTAACCTCCTCTTAAAAACCCCCAGGGTGGGAGCCTGCACCACCTCACTTGGAAGCTGGTTCCAGACCCTAGCCGCCCTGACCGTGAAGTAGCGCCTCTTGATGTCCAACTTAAACCTTCTCCTGTGAAGAACTTCTTCACAGTTCGAGTGGCCAAGGTCTGGAACGGGCTCCCAAGGGAGGTGGTGCTCTCCCCTACCCTGGGGGTCTTCAAGAGGAGGTTGGATAAGCATGTAGCTGGGGTCATCTGAACCCAGCACTTCTTCCTGCCTATGCAGGGGGTCGGACTCAATGATCTATTGAGGTCCCTTCCAACCCTAGCATCTATGAATCTATGCAAGAAGATTCAGAAGCAGACACGTCTTCAAAATGTATTTGTATCGTTAGAAATCCACACAGAGATACTTTTGATATCTCTCTTTGTCACCAGTCCCGTGAGATGCATTGTAGTCATGCAAGAGGTAGGGTGGAAATGAGTGACATTTCATTATGATGCTTATTCTGAATGGATCACTAAGGGAAGGTAATTAATGGCTTGAGAATGACATTTAAACATATGTTTGATACTCCTGCCTATGCAGGGGGTCGGACTCGATGATCTATTGAGGTCCCTTCCGACCCTAACATCTATGAATATGACAAGAGCTAATCTAGAAACAAAAATGCCTGCTGCCTTCCAAAGGTGCAAGGAAACTTTGAAACCAGTATAAACACCTGTGGTTTCGAAGATTGCATAAAAACTCCCTTAGTTCTAATCTCACAATGATCTAAAAGAAAAAGGGAGAACAATGTTAACCATATTTGTAATGGGCACAAAAAAATGGGGGGTAGGGAGAAGTAGCAGCAGCATGGGCACGAAGGCTTGCTGCTCAGCCCTGACCTGGGTGCAAGGCCCTCTGGCTTTGGTCTGGCCCATGGGCCATATGGGGCTGACCTGACCTAGAGGCCAGAGATTGTAAAGGGATCTGTCTACCAGCAGGACAACCAGATTCGTTTTTGTGACTACTGGTTTGCTTAAAGTCCCTGCTCAGTAATACAGGTTTGTAGATACTATTTTTCAATCACAAGAGTATACAACATACACTGCGTTTTGGGCTTTGTTTAAGTGGCCTCCCCATTATCGTTAAGTACTTTTCAAACATTTTTCTGTCTTGCTGTCATGCCTCAGAAAACAGCAGGAGGCAAACATCACTTGCTGGCTCTTGCACAGCCAGTCCACGGAAACACAAAAGAATAACGTACAGTGTGTGCTGGTGAAGGTGAAGTGTTTTAATGTTGTTGTAATTGAGTGCAAAATGTATGTTGGAATAATCATCCATCCATATGGGTAAGCACATTAAATGCTAGGGGCAGAGGTTTGATTTTCTCCAATTGTTTCCCAAAGTGGAAATGATGACTTTCCTCTGTCTGAGAGCACAGGGCACCTCCTACAGAGTTTCTTAAATCCTTGTCATTTCCACTGGGCTGCACTAGACTATGAAACTTGGGGCTGATTTTTTTCCCCTTGTTTCCTTCTCTTTTTGGAACAGAGGTGCTAAACTTTGCTGGTGCGGGCTACCTGTCCTACCTGGCATATAACCACTCCCCTTCTCTGCAGCCCCGCAGCCTGTTGCAGCCTTCAGACAGCATTTGTTCTAGCTCAAACCATAGCAGCTCTTCATTTTAGCTCTGGAGACTTCCAGTGTAGTCTCTAGTGTGCAACCAACATGGCAGCTACTACAATGGCAGTTCAACATTTAATTTTGGCCTGAGCGGGGAAGCAGGTTTCTGGAGCTGGACAATTCACTCCAGTAGGCATCACAGCACACAGTGGTTTAACAAAGCCTCTCATCTTTAGCCCCAAAGTCAAGTTCAGCTGACCTAAACCCAACTGATCTACGGGCCTTCTGCACTGGGCCTGCTGTGGAATAGCAGCAAGCGGTCCCTGCTCTGCAGAAGGAGGCTGCAGCACTCTCTCTCCTGCAACTGAGCTCTGTGCCTCCGAGAGGCCCTACACATATCCTCCCCAACATGCAGCTTGGACCACACACATTACTACTATCCTGAAGGGGACATATCTGCCACACAGTCCTTGTCAGGAGAGAGAGGTGGGCATGTATGTGCTAAATTCGGGGAGTGGGAGTCTCCACTGTTTCACCCTCGCTCTGGCTGCCAGAGATGTGTAGGTCCCTCCCCTCCAGGGCTCCAGCTCCACTGCCCTTCACACACTAAACCAAGGGGTAGGCAACCCCCAGCATGGGTGCCAGAGCATGGCACACAAAGGCTTTTTGTTTGGCACGTGCACCTTGGGGCAGATGGTGGGGAAGGGGCCAGGGTTGCACTGCCACAACAAGGATTGGGTCCCTTATGGTTCCCCCACTCTGTCCCTGGCACACCAACATCTTACAAGTCAAGGCTGCGGGTATTTTTGGCACTCTGCCCAAAAACACTGCCAACCCCTGCACCAAACTCATCACTGTGCTTCAGAGCTATCTGCCAACAGTTATCTTTGCCACCTTCCCCTTCCAGTGGCCCACTGAGTGCTCCGTGGGCAGGGGATGGCATGACAGAGAAGTGGTGCTCGGCTCACAGTATGAGCAGGCTTGGAGCCCCCTCCACAGTGGATAAGAGCAGCCGACGAGGCCCCTTTCTGTGTTCTGCTTTGCCCCTGCGGCAATGAAGCCCAGACTGACTGCCAAGTCACCGTGCAGCCTGGCCCGAAGAGTCACCTCTCTCTCATCATTAACTTGCTCCTAACATCTGACATCCTGGAACTGGGGATGAATAGAAACACATGCACGCAGTACAGGGTCACGTATCACAGGTGGATCTTAGGATATTCCCGAAGAGACTTCACCCCAGTCTGCTGCTCTGACTGCAGATGAGAAGAATGTGTGTGTTAGTCTTAGCTCAGTGCCCTGGGGGCCAGTTCACTTCCCCGCCTTGTTCTGCACAGCGCTGCAGTCAGGGTCAGCAGAGCTTCAAAGCTCGGGGGCGATTTATGTGGGTGACCGGGCTTTCAAATGATTTTTATTAAACAACACGGGGTAAGGGATTTTTCTTCCAGGCAGGGGGCTTGTCATTGATCTTCATGCACCTTAGGCCTTGAATGTCATCACCCAATACGAGTTGCTATTTTTATGCAGCTTCTTACTTCCATTGCTCCTCAGTTACTCACATGAATAGGCCCACAAAAGTCAAGGGAGCCACACAAGAAGCCACTGCTTACCCAAAGTACAGTGCCTCACCTCAAACAAAGAAATGCTGTTGTTATTTCCAACTTGCCTTGTGGTGGCACCTAGACACCAGCCGCACAACGAGCTTATGCAGACAGTAGTGCTAAGAGCCAACTGCTGCCCTGAAGAGCTTTCCACAACCTGCTCCACCGTACCATCTCGCCACGATTACACAGGCCTGGATAACCTTTGCTTTAAGTTCTTCCGAACTGCATTGAAGTGGGGAGAGTCTCAGTCCTGACCTTCGTTCCCCCATGCATTTTCCAACTACAAGATCTCTATGAAGACACATGTTCAGTCTCTCTAGATTTTTCTTCACATAGGCCTAGGGCACAGAGATATTTATGCCAACAGGGTTGCAATGGAAGAACTATTAGTATGATCACAGTCAAGTGCTGAAAACACTTGCTTGAATCTCTGGAACATGCAGGTAACAGTGGTGGGCACAATGAAATGATTATTATTAAATACCCATTTGATTTCAGTAACGCATAGACACCCCACTCAAGGCTGCAGTGTGTTGAGTGCTATTTAAGCCACTACTGGGAATTAACAACTTGCCAAGGTGACACACAACGTCTATCACAGAGATAGGCCTCCCGCTCAAAAATCACAGGACCATCCTTCTGGACCTGTCTTAAGCCATAATTCTTTCAGCTTTTGGGAAAAAATGATTTATTGCTGCCAGCACCAATGAGGTGGCCTGCACCAGGAGAAACCTATAGATTTTTCTGCAGATGGCAAGCTTGCTAGTAGGCTTCGATAGTGAGAGTTCCCAACAGGAAAGGAGGAAGCAGAAAGGACACAGCTTGATTTCTAGACACCAGAACTTGGCCTGGTGGCAATTAGGAGAAAAAAAAAAAAATCTTTTGGAGCTTGTAAGATGGATGTTATTTCAAATGAAAGTCTTTGAGAACGTTTCCTTTTTTGAACAGTGACTTTCTGATCTTAAGTGCCCTTGACAGCCTCACTTACCCTTCAGCTAGGATGTCCCAGTGCGTGTTTAGTTCCTGCTGTTTAATGAGAATGTCACGAGTGAATGTGAGCTAGAACTGGGTGGGAAAGGTGTCCCTGCCAAATCAGGAAAACCTGATGTCCCAACTGTATTTTTCTTCCCTGCCAATACAGGGGAAAAGCAGCTGCTGGTTAACTGAAATGTTTCATTTTTAGTTATCCTGTTCATTCATTCTTACTATACAGGGAACACATTTTAAAATGAAAACCAGAATGCTTCCATTTGAAAAGGGCACAGATGATTCTGAATGTTTAAAATGGAGACAGTCATTGAAACTGACCCTTCCCCCAAAAAACATTTCCGTTTTGACGCACAGACATTTTCCAGCACTCCCAATCAGCTTGAGTACCAGCCTTTCCAACATAAGAGTCTATTTCAGCAATGAGTTTTTTTGACTATGGCTTCAGTCCTTCAACTGTCTCCAGGCAGAGACACTTGCAGAGCCTCGCTGATCTTAAATAATCTCCTTAACTACAGGGCAGGGAACATTTTGTTAATCAGGAGGTGGCCTGTAAAACCTATTTGTCATTGACTGGCTGCCTTCAGCGGGACTCCAGACAGCCGCAGGACTCCATCCGCAGTTGCCCGTGTGGGAGAGTCTAGCCAAAATAAACCACTGTAACCTTGGCAGTGTCATCATCCATCGCACAGGCATCTGCGAGTGTGTCTTGCTCCCTTAATGTTGACAGATAACGTTTATGAGCTGTGAGAAGGGAAAACAAACGTTTGCACTGAAAGGTCAAACTATCCCACAGGTGATCCCATTAATGTTTGTGCAGGGCCTCTTGCATCTGGAGTGTGCACGACAGTTGAAAAACTTTCTGTGAAAGGAGATTAAATATGTAAACAGCGTAGGATGGAATTAGAAAGGTTCTGGCATGATTTATTAAAGAGAACTGCAGAATTATGTTCACTTCAGTTTAAATAGACTGCCCCGCCCCCTTCTCTTTTTGTGGCAAGCCTGTGGCTTGCCTAAAACATTAGATGTTTGAACTGCAGTACCAACTTCTGCTGGAGTTGGAAGTCGGATGGAGCAAAGGCAGATAACGTGGCTGTTTAGCCATAATGTGCGCGCAGAAGTTAACTGATTAAAAATCAATGATTCTCGACCAGGGTGCCACAGCATCCTGGGGGGCCTTTCAAGGGTGCTGTGGGGGTGCCAAAAAATGGGAGCACTGTTGGGTTTAACAAACAGGATTCACAAGATAGTTTCAAATAGAAATCCATAGCTGCAGTCTCTCTCAGTTCTTTGCAAAAAAAAACTACTCTATTTTTGTCTGTAGGCAAAAAAAGATGAAAAACCAATAGCTGGCATTTTCCAAGGGGTGCCTTGAGTCTAAAAAGGTTGAGAACCATTGGATTAAATTAAACCATCTTGCACCTTTCAGATTTTTTTCTTCTTGAAAACCCATAAGGCATGGTGATCACATGCAATGTTCCTTCTGTTGACTTGGACTTTGAGACTTAAAAATTACCTTGTTTTCACGAGTTTGTCTTGCAGTAGCTAGGGAGCTGTCAGGTCACATTCTGTACGTGGTAAGTAATTGTTGTTGGGATCCTGCATTTTCACTTGTTTTCTCTAACTGCCTCTATCCCTCTAACTTTCTCTCTCCACGCACTCAAGGCTTATTCAAAGTCAATGCAGAGCCTCTGCCAAGCCACTTGGCTGCAAGACCCAACTTTCAGTGTGCAATCTCTGCTTCACTGGAAAGTCTCCGAAATCCTCCTGTGCGTCATCTTGCTGAGAAGACACAGAGGAGTGATAAAGTCTAGGTGTAAGTGAGCACAGAACTAACAGGGAAAGCATGCATCTCTGAAAAAAGAAAAAGACATGGTCTATTGGATGGAAAGTTTCCTACAGAAGGAGAAAAGTCATGATCTGCCCCAGTTAGATCCATGATACAAGGTACTGGAGAAACCAATACTAAAATATCAAATACAGTCCAGGTACCCACAATTTTTGAAATGCTGGAGAAGGTGCAGAGAACTGGCACAAAGATGATTTGCGGGCCGTAGAAAACACCTAACAGACACAGTCTTAAACAAGAGTTCAATCTGTTTAATTTAGCAAAAAAGGCTGAGAGATGATTCGGTAAGTGCCTTCCTAAAGATGAAATACTGGTAACAGTTTCTAAAGGCCTCTTTAATCTAGTGATGGAAGGCATAAAGAATGAATGGCTAGAAGGTAATGCCACAAATTCAAATGAGAAATGAGGCGCACGGTTTTAGCGGTGAGCACGATTAACTACTGGAACAAATTACCAAGGGAAAAGGTACATTTTGTAATCGCTCAAAGTCTTCAGATGAAGACTGGACATCTTTTTGAAAGAGAGACTTCAGTCATATACTGTTACCGGGCTGGACACAGGAATAAACTGATGAAATGTTGTGGTCTGGGAGATACAGGATTGAAGACCAGATAATCTACTGACCCCTAAGGCTTTAAGATCTCTTGATTTATGCCAAGCCCCCTTCCCATGGCACCTCCGTAGGATGGGAGAAACAAGAGTTCTGGACCCATGACAAATCAACAAGTTAGAGTTCCCCTTGCCATTCCGCTTCCTTGCTGTGAATAATTCATTTTTCCCCCACTGCAAACGGCATTGTGAATTTCTGTCAGCTGCTGTCTGATCAAAAAGCAGGCAAGAATAGGTCAGACGTATTTCATCACTGATAACTAGCAGATTGCTTTGAATATTGAATTCAAGCATCAGTATTTGTCTCTTCAGTGTTTTAGCAGCAGGCTTTGCTCTTGAAAGCTGGCTTGTTTTAAAGAGCTCGTGACAGCAGTAATTCCTGGGTTAACTTCAGCCTTCAGGGGAGGGACCGGCCGAGTATACTACTAGAAGCCAGGTCTTGGCACTGTGTTCTAATTTGGGCATGTCGCTTCCCTGTGGTTTGACCTTGGGCAAGCTCGTTGATCTGCAAGGGCCAATTCCAACATGCCAACCCCACTGGGCTTTGGGTTAGGCCCTTCATGGATTTGGCAAGAGGCGCTTCAATGACTTCAATGGACTCTGCAGCACGTGGAGCAATGATTCCTTTCACCAAGGCTGATTCTGGCTCCCTTTGAACCTCCACTTACATAGAGAAAATACCCAAAGCTAAGAAGGCCTCTGCTGTGATTATGCTGAGCAAGTGAAACGTGCTATGAATTATGAAGCCACAGAGATAGAGACGTGGTTTCCGAGGCACCACAGATGGCAAATGCATCTGAACGGGGGCGGAGGGGGGGGATGTTGCTCATGTGTTATTGATGTGCTGGATAAATATTACCTGATCTCAGGTGGGCAACAGATGGAGAATGCAGCTGAACTGCTGAAACAAGAACCAGGAAGCACAGCAGGCTGCTGCCCAATAGGCAAAAAGGTCGGCTACCGACCTTCTGAAAGGCAGCAACAGCCACGTGCTTGCAGGATGCAGAGCTGCTCACGCCCAGTCCTGGCCTGGAAGCTGTGCAGCCCTGACCTCTTTGCACTCCAACCCTGAGCAACTGAATTGGTGGAACTTTAGACACGGTCCCCACACAAATGAAGGAGGGGAGGCCAGGTCTAGAACTACTGAGTCCGATGTGAAAGGCTGAACAAAAATAATTGTGCTGGGGAGAGACACTGCTCCTGTAGCTAGAGAAGGAGCAACACCCAAGGCTTAGAGCAGGCTTGTCCAACATTCGGCCCACGGTTCTGCCCAGGAGGCTCCTGCAGCACCGTGTCAACCCGGGCATGCATGCCATGTCAACCAACACTATGTCAACCCCTGCAACTTCATTGGTGTCAAAGGTCACGTGACATCACTTCCTGATGCGATACCGCTTCCCGTGATGTCTTTGAATATGGCTTGCTAGCCCACTGGGTGATAAAAAGTTCATGATCCGGCCCCACATTCAAAGAGGTTGGACACCCCTGGCTTGGAGGCAGGGACTGGGAGTTGCTGTGACCTTGGGTAGATGTCTTGGATTTCTGTGTCTCAGTTTCTCCTTCTACAACATGGTTTGGTAAAGGCGTATTGTGAGGGTCTGTTAATTTTTGTTTGGGACATGCCCTGACACTGGTGAATCAGAGATGAATGTGGAACCATGTATTCTTACTGGTAGGGAAGGGAGACGGGGATTTTGGGGGGGTGTTTGTTTACCTACCTAGCCTATCTTCCTCTTCTAGACTAAGACGATAGCATTCATCTAGCACCGAAGCATCCATCTAGCATAGAGATAAGAGTGCTTATGTGGCAGGCATTATTAGGAAGTGCATTGTACAGTCCTCAGCTGATCACCCCATGTAATTAGCTTAGGTGAAATTTAATAAGAATGCTCTTTCATGCAATTTGTAAATGAAGCGCTGAAGTGCAGAACTGTTCTCAGATTATTTGGGAGCCAGTTGGTTCTCCCTTACAATTTAGATGCTTTTTATTGGCACCTAGAAACAACTGCTGTAAGGAGCAGGAAATCAAATGACCCCTGCTGTAACTCATCTAGATATTAGCATTGACTGATCAACAGTTTTCTGGGAAAAGAGATAAGAAGGAAACAAAGCAGTCCAGTTTAGCATCTCTCTAGAAGGGTCTAATATGGAAAAGTTGTGCATATTCCCTTGTATCTGCCCAGATTCTTTAATGCATCATTTTTGGTGGAGTTACTATGAGGCTCTCACGTCTCATCCACCCACTTATCCAAAGACATATACCAAATTGGCTCTTACTTTTTTAAAGAAAGGACATATGACATTGAGTAGAACCACTGGGTCCTAGTCTCTTCTCACTCCAGTTTAACGTGGCTCTACTGATACCTGTCAAGTTCCATCAAACTGGCTCTGATGTAAGAGTGAAATCATTATATGATTTCATCCCCCAGCTGCCATGCTTATCCATCAATCCAGTTTCATCATTTCATCCACCAGCTGCCATGCTTATCCATCAATCCAGTTTTCCACATGACTTCACTTGCCCATATCAATTCTTTGCAGCTGCCTTAGCTCTGCCTGAGCCACCTAGCGAGCAGCTATCACTCAGTGATGTTCTATGCACTGATATCATCATCATCATCATGTTTAGGTTTTCCTGTATTGCAACAGCTGTTCAACCAGCTGACCTGGTAGGCCACCCCCTCCTACTGACTATGTGCACATAGCTAGCCTATGCTACCCAGCTTCGTTCTCCGGTTACAGCTCGTCCTTTAGTTTATAAACCCTGCGGGACCAAAACTATCATGGACTCTGCAACCATGAAGCACTATGCAATAGTGCTACTACCTGGTTGCAGCCTCTAGGCACAAACACAATATAATTACTAATTAAAAACAGGGATTTTAAACTTGTGTTGCATCACAAGCAAACTTCTCCCAAGGGGATTCTTAGCACCATTGTTTTATTATTCTGGCAAATAGTATTTTATTATCTCCCAGCAGTAAGAGATCAGCCAGATGGCACCAAGTAACAGCACAGCGTAGGGATAGATTGGTTTTAGAGAGTTCTGATGTGGCAATAGGTTATTAGGAGGATGTGGACCTCCTTTGTGAGCTTCAGTGTGCACTGCCAGCAGAAAGCCAAGCAGCTCCATGAAAACAGGCACAAAGAGGAATCGCTCAAGGCTTTTACTACACATAGCACAAGTGTAGGTAGAAGCGGTGGCAAGCACAGTTCTTGACCATAGCCAGATACTCGGGCCTTGTGCTTCACCTTTCTACAGTTCGGTTTCTTAATCCAAAAAGGAAACCAAGCTTTAAAAGACCTAGAAAAATCACTTTGCGTCTCCTACTGCAAATCCTCTTTGTGTTGGGGAGGACTGACATCTTACCAGCCTGCATTCCCAGCCCATCATATACAGATTTACAAATAAAATGCATATTAATGGATCTGACTTTGACTGGATTTTGAGGAATGCCATTACCCATCTCCTTATAAGAAGGCTGGGTGAAAACAAATTAGAATATTCTTTAAGCAGCCTATAAAAGATATGAAATCTGGGACTTCTCAGAACTTCCTCATGAGGCAAATCACAGATTAACCAGGAGATTGTTCATGCTTACCTCCCAGCCCAATCCCTTTTGCAAATGGCTGGATCACATCCCTTTCCATTTGCAATCTCAGGGCTTGATATGAAGTTCGCTGAAGACAACAGGAGTTTTTCCACTGACCTCTACAGCTTTGGGTCATAAACACCAGTTGCATTCCTGTAACTATATCATGGCTTAAGTAATAATGGACATAGTATTTCAAACGGATTTTGCCTCTTGTGGTGTAATTTAGCAGCCAGAAGTCTCATACCAGCCTCATATGAGTAGTTAGCTCTCCTTGGACCCTCAGCTTGCCACTCCCCAGCACATGACAATCTTGGGTCTACAGTACCTTACACAACTATAAATTTGAACTGGATGCAGTTTCCCTAGCTTTGTACTGCAAAATTAGACCTCCTTCTCCACCAGCCTAAAAATCTCAAAATCTCAGGGGGAATCCCCGCACAACACAATACCACGGGGACAGGATGCAGAGCTAAACATAAGCCAGGAGCCATCTGCTTAGAGGTTTGAGTTTACTTCAGGAACAATGGGTTAACACTGAACTCCTTCCCTAAACCGACTCATTCACAAGCTACAGTAAGAAGTACAGCTACATTAATACCTTCTCCTCCACTTCCTCCAGTGCTGAAAGCCAAGGCTTTCCAAAAGAGGAGGCTGTCAGCAGCAGCTGTGACAGGCCGAAATGGAGCGCAGCTTATTATTACACTTCTCTAGCTTACTTACTAAGTAGGAATAGACATCAAATATTGCATAACGTAATAAAATACCAGGAAGCACATTAAGCAAACACCGGATATGGGGGCATCATGCTTGTTGTTTAAGCAAAGAGAAAAGCATTTGGGCGGTTCATTATAAGAAAACTATCCTACCTGTCTGCATTGTACCGTGTGGGATTATTTAATATATGAATTGCACCTGCACACAATGAACAGTACCACAGCTTCCAAATGGGCTCTGATCCATGCAGTAATTATCAGTATTAAAAAGAGAAAGGAAGCATGGGCATGTGTAATCAGATAATTGGTTAACACTTTCCTCACTCTTTTGCTGGCATATCTGCAATAGCACTTAAGTAGATGGTACTCTTATTTAGAAAGGATGAATGCAATGCAGCTCCTATAAATGCATGAGAGCAATAATGACTGGAACATGGTCGTCAGAGAACATGAACACTGCAAATCTGTGGCAATCATTTGGGGAAACCAGCAGATATCAAGTTTGATCCAGCATTGATGATGCACCCTGATTTACACTGTCTATGTGAAACGAGAAATGAATTATTCAGCGTTAAAGAAGGGGGCAAGTGGGAAGTAGAAGTTAACCTACAGTAACTTAATCCCGTTTCATTCAGATGTGCTGCTCTGTTAAACTTCAAACAGATATCCCAGGACAAGGGCAGGCACCAAACATTTTTTGGGAATCAGCTGCAGCACATTTAGTCCTACCCCAACCTTTAACTTGGTGTGACTGTTTGCCTGATATTTACTTTTCAAAGAAAAAGCCCTAGTCAATGACACGGGCCAAATAAATCACCTGGGGCTTTCAGGTAACAGCGTCATGTTCAAAAATCAGAGGAGAAAATGCAGCCTCCAGCAACCAATTTCAAATGCAAAAAAGACTCAGAACAGTTCTGTTGAATGACGGGAATGTCATGTTTGGCAAATCAACACCTTGAAGGAAGTCAAGGAAAAAATAGTGAGGTTAGGATGAATCTAGCAGGTAAAGACAACTCATTTTAGCTAAGATGGCAAACAGTGCACAGAAAGGTATTATTAAAAGGAGCAATCTGCTTAGCTGAGGAGACAGGTGCTTAACCTTTCAGAGAAGCATGGCTAAGAGAGAAGTCCTTCCCCAAGGAAATGAAAATAAAATGGGCTGTAACCACCACCCGCTATGACAGGACAAATTGGAGGGTACGAAATGAAGCCATCAGATTTGAATGGCAACAGCTGACACAAAGGGGAGAGAAGCACAGAGGAGAAGGCCCCATCCTCCTGGTGGAAGACAGAGAGCCAGGAGGGCCAGTCCTGGGAATGGATGTCAAAGTGCAGACCGTGGCAACCATGAACAGCAAGGCTGAGCCCATCTGTCACACTGCCAGAGGAGACCAAGAGGCAGCAGGATATTCCAGTCAAGGATTTAACACTTGTTCCGGCTCCGTGTGCTACACTTGCTGTGCAAACACCATCCATTCTTACAGCAGACCTCTACAACATCATGCTCCCTGCTTTACATGCTGGCATGCAGAAGCACAGATAGGCCACATGACTTGTTCAGGGTTGCTGAGGGGGTGAGTGTTGGGATTGGGAATCGGACCTCAGTGGCCTCCTCTGTGGCTCTAGTTTAGGGTACCCCTCCTTCAACAGCATGCAGGGCTTGAAACTTCCAGCAACTCAGGACATGGTAAGCACCCTGTCCCCTCCCGAGATCCTCTTCAGGTGAAGCTGAGATGGTGTACTGGCTACAAGGCACAAGGGAGACTCATTTTATGGGGCACCAGGGCCCCAATGCACAACTGCAAGCACAAGTCAATGGGGCTACTCACAGGCACACATTTAACCGCTTTGCTGGATCAATACCTGGCCTTTGGAATGAGTGTCCACAGGGTCAAGTCACAAGTCAGACACAGAGCCGGGAAGAGACTCGCAGAGGCTGCTGGTCTGAGCAGTGAACCAAGGCTGTGGATTTACAAGTGGTAGTTATGCAGGAGGGGGAGCTCTCACTGCACCAATCCCCACAAGCTGCAGGGTGAAAGGGGAGCTCCCCTTCACTCTCCCTTGGGATATGTCTACACCACAGTGTGGAGGGCACCAAGTTAGTTCTAAATACCCCTCCTCAGCTGCTTACTTGACTTCTCCTCAAGGTAAGTTAACCTCTGTGAAATCCCATCCTAGAACACCTAAGCCGCTTCTCATAGAAATCATAGGAAAGTAGGGCTGGAAGGGACATCAGAAGGCCTTGTAGTCCAACACCCTCCCTCAAGGCAAACTCATCACTGTCTAAACCATCCTAGACAAGTGCATGAGAGCTCATTTTGTGTAAGCCTGGTTTGGAAGCACACAGAGATCCCCTGGCAGTATTTTAGAGTGCAAGTCTCATTGACTTGTGGTAGAATTTGCACTTCTAAATCTCTTAGGTACTTTTGGGAATGAACTGAAACAGCAGAAGCTCATTTTAAACCTAAGTGCTGTTTGCAAGTCATACATATTTCAAAAAAGGCACCTGCAAATACATTAAGCTTCCAGACAAATTTTCTTTCCTGTACCTTCCAAGTGATTCCAAAGATTTTTAGGCTCATCTAAAAAAAACCCATATAGTAACTTAAGGCAGACAGACCTTGAGCTGTAAGCATTACTCATGGTATTAATGATGTCAGCAACATTAATCTTTCCTAGTTCTCCTATGCCTGGTTGCAAATGTTATAGCTATGTAATGCAACAGTCCAAAAGCAAAAGACTCAAAACCTCAGGACCAATCCCACATAGAAAATGTCTCATTAAAATTACAAAGAAGGAAATTCCTGCTAGATAAAGTGACATGCAGACATTCACATTACCCTTTGATCTATACTGGAACAGACATTAAAAAAAATGAAAGATAATCAACCAGAGTATAGGCATCAAAATGGGTAAATGAAATACATAGCTTGAGCACATAGAAAAAGCATTCTTTGCCCAGCTCTAAGCTGAAGAAGTATGTTTAATGTATTACTGAACATGTACTGTCTTCTTATTAAAAGGGACCAGTTATCCTGAATTTTCCAAGGCAGTCACAGATTTGCACTGTCTCCAAAATGTCCCTGAAATGGGACTTTTGTCCCAAATTTGGAAAACAGGTCCGACTCAGCAGACCTCTCCGAAGGTTCCCACAGTGCCCAGCAGACTCCTACCACCTCTGCTGAAAGGACGCAGCCTGACACTGCCAGAATACAGCCATTCTGCTTCTGCAACAGGAGGGGGAAATATGGGGTTACCCATGCAATTTAAATATATATTTCTAAAATTCACCTATTAAATTGTTGTTAGTTTCTATTTGTACTTCAGTAGCCCCTGAAGCCCACAGGGTAGGAACCAGGGCCCCATTGTTCTGAGTACTATATGAATAGAAAACCAGTCATTGGTCCAAAGGAAACTCCCTTTCATGACCGGTACCCTTTGCTCTTTTTTGGACTGAATATCCACTGCAAAATTCTATTAGATGGTTAGAGTCCTACCAAATCCCCCGGGTCTCACTGCAGGGAACATCCTCAGTGTTACCTCCCCTTAGCCAGGACCCTGAGAAACAGCCGAATCCTACTCAGTCACATGTCTACATGCAAGGGCATGGGAGCAAACATGCTTAGCAGAACACTGAAAAATGGGCAGTGGTCTTGCCCATCTCCAACATAGCCTTCTGTCTTGGTTTCTCAGGGATGTTTCAATGTAACTGGGTTTTTACTTAAGAGGCTTAAATATTATCATTGTTGTTCACAGTGTTTGTGCCATTTTATTTGTCTAGAAGATAAAAAACCAAGCAGCATTACAATGGAAAGAGCCGTTGTGTTTTTCTAGCAGCCCCAGGGTCCTGCACACATCAGAGAGCTGTGACAGCGCAGGACTGTAAGGCAGGCTGTGACCCTGGCTGTACCTGGATGCCACATGGACCAGCCTGTTTTCATCACCAGTACTGAGACATGATGCAACCACTGGGAAGAGATGGACCGTACAACAGGTCAGTGGGGTCCTCCTAATTCTATAAAACAGAGGAGAATCAGACCTCTGGGGATTAACTTCCTGCCTGGGTGTGGAGCCTGTAGACTTTGATCTCAGCAGCCAGTTGACAGCCTTTTTCCTAAGCATCTCAGGAAGAAGGGGGCAGCAAGCCGAGATTAACCCTTTGCTACAACGACTCAGATGTTACCTGTGGCTTTGAATCTGGTCAAACTTTATTTTTAATCTGGCCATGCTACTGTAAGAATCAAGCAGGCCAACAACAGTGGCTGTTTGGCTGTTCTCTTTACAGCCGCTCCCTCTCTTCATGGTTATCAGTTTACGAGACTCTGACGTTTTATTGATCCCCTGTGAGAATCCCAAATGGGCAAAGGCTGATTACGGCATATGTATGCATCAGACCGCCCCAAGGCAGCCTCTTGGGTATTTGGAGCTGCTGCCGATTCCCCTCTTCCTGTTACAAGCTGAGCACATATTCATCTTCCTCTACCATAAAGTTGTCTTCTGGGAGTTATTATTTCAGTCTAGAGGAGACAGAGATCATGAGAGATTTATGTGCAGGGGACTGCAGATCTCCAGCTGCACCTCATAGCACCGGGCTGGTCTGGAGAAGCATGGGCAGGAAAGAAATACCTCTCATTGCCTCCACCCATGTGAAAACAAAGGTTACCCACTATGCTAATTGCCAGCGTGACGGTGTCTGCCACGAGCGATATGCATGGTTCTCAAGAGGCAATTTGAAAAGAGGATGCAAGTTATTCTGCCATTACCAGCATTTTCAGGGGATTTATTCTGCTATGTAGTTACACAAATGGCAACACAAAACGAGGTGACTTTGTTTGTGGAATACAGTTAATTACTCCCGTCACCAGAGGAAGATCTCTCCGATGGCTGGATTGCAATAATATCCTTGTGCACAGAGTAGTACCTTATCCCACAAGCACTACCATGGACCTCAAAGACCAGGAGTCTCCCTGGCCCTAGACAGATCTCATCTTTTAGACAGAATCCCATGACACTTCTACAAGAGTAGAAATAACAACCAGATGTGTGACATTTAATTACTACGAGGATAGGGGTCCTTACAATGCCTACACTAGTAAAGAGAAACACTTATATAACTGATGAGTCCTGGCTACTGGCTAGGCACGGTGGTCCTCTTCGTTATTTGGGTAAACTTGCTGTGAAGTCTTAAACAATCCTCCCTAGAAGTGTCTGCATTTCAGCTGCCAGTGCAGTGGGTGGGTCTACTTTACATAGTGCTTTGGGATCCTTCAGGTAACTATGGGATAGTATTGTCTTATTGTCATTACTTTTATTTTACCATTAGTGTAAATTTAAAAAAAAAAAAAGCTCCTGCTACCTGGTTGACTTTCTTTGGCCTTCATATCTAGGTGTGAACAGGTGATTGGGTGTACAGCTCTCCCACATCAAACTGAATTCCTTCCTAAAAAACACACTCTAGTTAACCCAGAAGGTAGGAATTGTGTGATGAAATGCAATGGACTGTGTAACACAGGAGGTCTAGCTGGTGATCAACATAGTTCCATAGCTGGTCGGGTCAGAAGGGACCTGAGCAGATCATCAAGTTCGACCCCCTGCCATGGCAGGAAAGAGTACTGGGGTCAAACGACCCCGGCAAGGTGTTCATCCAGCCTCCTCTTAAAGACCCCCAGGGTAGGAGCCAGCACCACTTCTCTTGGAAGTTGGTTCCAGATCCTAGCTGCCCTGACTGGGAAGTAGCACCTCCTGATACCTAGCCTGAATCTACCTTCTGCCAGCTTGTGACCGTTATTTCTAGTCACTCCTGGGAGTGCTCGGGGGAACAGGGACTCCCCCAATGCCTGCTGGTCCCCCCTGACTAGTTTGTAAATGGCCACTAGATTCCCCTCAGCCTTCTCTTGTGGAGGCTGAACAGGTTCAGGTCCTGTAGCCTCTCCTCATAGGGCCTGCCCTGCTGACCCCTGATCATGCGGGTGGCCCTCCTCTGGACCCTCTCCATGCTGTCCACATCCCTCCTGAAGTGCGGCGCCCAGAACTGGATGCAGTACTCCAACTGCGGCCTGACCAGTGTCGCATAGAGGGGGAGGATCACCTCCTTTGACCTGCTCGAGATGAATCTGTGGATGCATGACAAGGTGTGGTTGGCCTTCCTGACTGCGTCTCCACACTATCGGCCCATGTTCATTTTGGCATCAATAATGACTCCAAGATCCTTTTCTGCCTCTGCACT
This sequence comes from Alligator sinensis, assembly GCF_000455745.1. Lineage (NCBI taxonomy): Eukaryota > Metazoa > Chordata > Crocodylia > Alligatoridae > Alligator > Alligator sinensis. The sequence continues at coordinate 4,123,863 of NW_005841879.1, forward strand.
GATGAGAAGGGAGTTCCCCAGCCTGTAGGTGTGCTGCTGATTCTTCCTCCCCAGGTACAGAATCTTGCTCTTGTCAGTGTTGAAACACATCCTGTTCTCATCCGCCCACCCCTGTGACCTGTCTAGGTCCGATTGCAGCCTATTCCTCCCTTCTAGCATGCCCACTTTCCCCCACATCTTAATGTTGTCTGCCAATTTGAACAGGGTGCTTTTTATCCCCTTGTCCAAGTCGCTGAAGATGTTGAACAGTGCGGGCCCGAGGACCGAACCCTGTGGGACCCCACTGCCCACATCCCTCCAGGTTGAATAAGACCTGTCCACCACCACTCTCTGGGTGCAGCCCTCCAGCCAACTAGTGACCCATTTGACTGTGTGTAGGTGTCAGCGCCACAGTCCCCTAGTTTTTTAAATGAGAATGGGGTGAGAGACAGTGTCAAGGCCTTCCTAAAGTCCAGAACGACTACATCTACCGCTACACCTTCTTCTAAGGATTTTGTGACCTGGTCATGGAAGGCCACCAGGCCTTCTAATGAACCCGTGTTGGTTGCCCCTAAGCATAATCTCCCCTGCTGGCCCCTCGCAGACATGCGCTAGGATAATTCTCTCAAAAAGCTTACGCAGGATTGAGGTAAGACTAACTGGCCTATAGTTTCCTGGGTCCTCCTTCCTCCCTTTTTTGAAAATGGGGGCCACATTGGCCCTTTTCCAGTCCTCTGGTACCACACCAGAGCACCACGAGTGCTCGTACTGCTGTGCCAGGGGTCCCGCAATGGCCTCTGCTAATTCCCTCAGCACTCTGAGGTGGAGGTTGTCAGGACCAGCTGATTTAAGTAAGTCCAGTCCCTCCAGAAGTTCCCTGACTAGGTCCTCACTGACCCTAGGCCTGGGTGCGCCTCCCCTGGGACCTACGGGGGTCATGGGGGGGAGGGGTGTGTGTGTGACCTGGTCTCAGCTTAGAAAAATGGAGGCAAAGAAATTGTTAAATAGGTTAGCTTTGCTGTCTGGCGAGACTACCAGATTTCCTAGTGTGTCCTGCAGAGGCCCCACATTACCCAGTACCTTCTTTTTACCCCCTATGTATTTAAAAAAAGGCCTTGTTGTTGTCCTGTACATGTACATTTTAAGGCTAAATCTGACTATTAGGTCTGTTCCATCCTAAAACCTGCTTTAGCATGGGATGTCTAGGCTTTTGGAGGGAAAAAAAAAACACCTGACAAGCTCTTGTCTTGAGAGATGTTAGGAGGCATCATTATTATACAGCAGTTGGATAACATTTAGCCTCTTACTGGCACTGTCATTTTTTCTGAGCTTGGATGGATTATACTTTTTCACTCTCCTCTGTCATTCAGAGAAGGGCATACACTGCGCTGGAGGGGAGCAGTACCTGCCTATGCTTGCTACGGTACAATAGGTACTACAGTGCCTTTGGTTTCCGATCCAGCCCTGTTAAGGCTATATTTGTCAGAACCCGTTGATTAGGCAGGACCGTTAGCTGCCTGGTACAGCACTGGGGAGCTGAGATTTAAAAGCAAATGCCTCTTCTGAATACCCCCAGGGGCTCTGGAAAGTGTTCGGCACCATCCACGCTTCAGAACTAGCACCTTTATCAGGCTTCCTAAGCACCCTGTTTATAAGAGTCATCCTACTAGATCCATTTTCTAGCTTTGTAATTTTGTTCAGCATGATGTCCCTCTGGTTTGCTAGTCTCTTAGGTTCTGCTAACAGTGGGGTAGATCATCTGTCCCAGACAGCATGAGAAGGGGCCTTATCTCTTATGAAATGGTGGTGCTTTTTCTCTGTAGTGTCATTTTTCCACTGGACCACAAAGGCCTCTCCACTGATGTGAAGCTGTGCGAAGAAAAACCTGCAGGTAGGCAAGGAGGGGAGGCCAAGGATGGACACAACACCTGAATGTTCCCTTTGCCCCATGGTGCTTTCAAGGAAGTCACAGCTGTCCCAGGCACTTTTACTTTTCTACTAGGGCATCTGGTAGATTGGGGATCTCCTTTCAAAGGATCCCAGAGGCAGTTCCTGGCTGGGAAAGCTGTGACAGTCCAGCACCAATGAAGCTACCCGGCCAGGGTTCAGTGGACCAGGGCAACATCTGGGACACAAAGCCAGCACTGAGTTTATGTGGTGGCTTGGGTCTCCTGCTGATCCTTCCAGGTTTGTGGGCTGGCCCTGCAGCCCGTTCCATGGGAGAAAAACCTGTGTGCAATCAACAACGTGAGATAAGCTCCATGAAGGGGACCATGCCAAGCATTTCTTCCTTTGCCACTTGCAGAGGCTGCTAGAGTCTCAGACATTAGGGCTGGAAGGGACCTTGTAAGATCATCGTGTCCAGCCCCTTTCCCAAAGGGCAGGAAGTCAGCTGGGGTCAAAGGGTCCCAGCAAGATAAGGTCCAAATGTTCCATGCCAGTAATATGGAAGCAACTTAATGTCTCGCCTTAAGACAACTTAAGAGATGGTCTAAGAGACCTCAGAGCAGAAGCACATGGGTAAGGCTGGCACCTACTGAAAAGCACACTGGGAGGTCATGGGTCAGCTCACTTGGGGTCCAGCAATGCGACTCCAACAACCACAGGAGCAGCGCGGAGGGAACAAGAAAGCCTCTTGCATGGCTCTTTCACCATCCCTCCTGGCTAGTGCTCAGTGAGACAGACTGGCAAATAAAACCAATCCCCTCGATCCAGCTTGGTTACTATTTGATTATTGACTCTTGTGTCTAAATTGCTGCTGGCTCCCTATACGTGTGTCACCAGTCGCTGTTTATTCACATGGCTGCATGGCAGAGAATTAGAGAAGGCTGAAATAATTGCATTACTGCCACGTTTACAGATGTTGTTGGCAAGGTTACAATCTTCCAAGGGCTTCCACCTGAGCGGTTATTTTATCTGGAGTATAAACAAGCCAGACTACCCCCCCAATACCAGAAACATTAATAAATGCAGCCCAAGAGCAGCCTGGGGAAATGGGTTTTCCTTTCTACACCAGGTGATAGAATTTTCTTTGGGGGGGGGGGGAGTAGAGACCAGGAGAAAGAGTCAGAGAAAGGGAAGCAACCTTTAAAAGGATATTTATATCCCAAATCACACAAGTTCCGCAGAATTGGGGGAATGAAGGGTTGACGGGAATGAAACACAGATAGTGAGCACTAACAGCTAGCAACAAGCTGAAACATTCTCATAGGAAAGGATGGAGTGGTTCCTTTCAACAAGAAAACCAGAGGCTATACAGCAGACACAGCTCAAGATAAAAATCCAAAGATCCTTGCAGGCCTGTTCAGAGAGAGAGGATGGTCTTGGGGTGAAGGAACTGACCTGAAGCTCCAGTGAATGGAATCTGAATTCCAGCTTTGCTACAGGGTCACATGTGTAACTGCATCCTGGTCCTCTCAATGGGGGACCAGAATGGGGATAGGATATACAGTACAGAGCAAGAGGAACCCACAGTCCAGGGTGCGGGTAATCAAGGGAGCACTTGACTCAAGGAAAGCAGAGCAGGATCTGGGTCTCTCTGGGCCTTTGTTCCCCATCCCAATATGGGGACACCACCACATACTTGTCTCAAGGTACTCAAAAGGGCACAGCCAGCAGCGTTGGTGGTGCTTTGCTCTCTGACAGCAGTTGGAGGAAATTAGGGTTCTTTATACCCTGCTGTTGCTTTATGACCTTTGAATTGCCTCCCTACTCCAAGTGACTGTCTACAGTAACACAGGAGATTCCAGCCTTAGAAATGAAGGGCAGGGCATTTTCCAGCAGAATTAGGTGCCCACCAGAAGTTAGCAACTCTCCCGAGCCACTGTGATCAGCCCCGTCTCAAACTGGTTTGGTTTTGCAAAGCACAAAGCAGAGCAAGACCAGGAAGCAGAACCAGCCCAGCAATGTCTGGTCTCTCCAAAGCATCCCAACTGCCCTGCAGTCCTAAATCTAATGGCAAAACAGAACAATACCTTAAAGCACAGAGCTCTCTCAGTTGGGTGTAAAGGGTGTTTTGCCTTCATATAAACATGGCCTGGGCTGGCAGAAAACCATGAGATATGAAGAGAGGAGGTCTTCAGGAGGCGGGGGGGGAGGAGAGAGAAGGGAGGAATCAGCACAGCTCCATGTACTTTAGAGGCACTATGCTGGTGTACATCAGCAGAGTAACTAAATTGTTTGGTCCTTAATTAAAAGAAATAGTACATACATATTTAAAATATTAACCTTTTCATCACCATTCATTCATGCGTTACGCATACACAAATGCAGTGTTCCGAATTCATTGATAATCCCTACAAACAAACATTAAGAAGAACTGATATAGGCCCCGAGAGATGCAATTTGGGATCTGCACTGTCTGTATCAACATAATTGGGGCAGTGTTTTAGCCTGTGGAATTTAGAAAAGCGAGGAAGGGCTGCATCTGCCATACCCATCTCCGAGATTGTGGATTATGGTGACAATCCTTGCTTGGATGGTATTCTGAAGAGCTAAAAGCTGATCCTAAAATATCAGGGGTCATTTCCCATTTCCACTTGTGTCAGTGAGAGGGTCCAGCCCATCAGGAGTTATCTGTATTGCAGTAGTGCCTACAGGCCCCCGCCACTTCCCAATTCTTGTGTGCGCTAGGTACTGTACAGACATGCTCCCTAACCCCAGGAGCTCTGATGCTAGTTAAGAGCATGACAAACAATGAGCAGGGGCAGAGAAAAGTCAGAGTCACGCTAACTTGAGTATATCTTTGCGCAGGTCCCTGGCAGTCCTGATCCATAGCTCAAGGAAAAAAATTATAAATAATAAAATCAGTCTTTTCCTTGACCCAAATGGATTTTGGCTGCCTGTAGGATCCAGGGGTGTGATAAGCGACTCGATAATAATCTCTCCTTCCCCTCTGAGTGGCTCTTAGCAGTGTTTAGCTAGTGCCATAGGAAAGACGTAGCCTAAGGAGGGATTTCATCAGAAGCTCCCTGGGTCTTTTCAGAGTTTGCCCCACGTACAAAGAAGAACTTCTTGTCTGTCTGGGCCCTTCTTCAATGTCAAACTCCTAGAAAAACAGCCCTGCAGCACGTGTGCCTTTCTGTTGCTCTTATAGATGCCGAGAGAGCCTGTCCACCTGACAGATCAGTGTGACCAGCTGGGATGGGGCTGGTGTTTGGGCTTTGGAGACTAATGCAGAAAAGCATATTTTACTTATTCACATGCTCAGCATCTTGGCATAAACTCAAGCTTTTCCCATCTTGCTTTCTAGCATTTTCCACACTTGCATTTACACAGAGGGACAAATCCTTGGCCAATTCAAAACAGGAGGAGCATTGCTGGCTTCAGTGCAGCTACCTTGCTTTATACCCACTCGGTTGTGGCCAGCAGGCTCTTGCCGCATCTCCTGCCTAGGTTGTTTTGTGTGTTTGTTTGTTTTCACATAAATGTAGCATTAATGGAAGATGAGGAATCAACAGCCCTGGAAACTGAAGCCTTTAGTTTATCTAGACAATGATAGTGCAGGGTTGCTGACAGTGGCCTGTGCCAGCCTGAGAGAGGCTGGGAGGAAACATCCATCTCCACAGCGTGTCCTGTCCTTGGTTACTCTGCTCATGCTGATAGCACGGGAAGCCTGATGCTGCGACAGGCTCAGAACCGAGGTCTGATGCTCAGGTCCGTCTCAACCACGAGACAATCCATCACTCCCAGAATAAATTATCTGCTTGGAAGAGAATACAAGATCCTGTCCTGCAAGTGCTATTGCTCCCCTGCTGCCCTTCCCTGTCAACATAATGCTGGCTGCTCATCTGCAGATGTTGGCAAACAGGGTTTAGGCACTCCTTGTGGCCGCTTCGTCCTTGTTAAATCATTCAGGATGCAGCAATCCCATCAGGAATACATCACAGAAAGCAACCACTGAGTGGCTTACATAATACCATCAAGCCTTGCGTACTGGAGGGAACAGAAGAGTCTCAAGACTGCAGAGCAGGGTTTCTCTAAAGGAGTGCAGAAATGCAAAGTACATTCAGATCTCATCTGTACTGGCATCAATTTGCAACAAAGAAGCATTCCCGAATCTGGGCGTTTATTTTAAAATATCCAAGCATGTGAAATCTGTATCACCGGACTGGGAATCTCATCAGAATGGGATTCGTAGCAAGATTTCCAGCACTACTCCTCCTAGTCCCAGCTGAAAACAACAAAAAGCAAACAGGCAGGCTTTCAGCACTGAGCGCCTGGCTGCTGATGCTGGCTGGCACGTGGAAGGGGAGAGAATGCTATTTCCGATCCACGTGCCCATTTCATTGCTACGCATTCACTTCCGAGCCGACGCATTCCACAGAAGCCTTCCCCCTCCAGCTGCGCTTGAGCAAAACTTGCAAGCCAAATGCACTGCATGAACCGTGCAGCAAAAGCTGAACTATTTAATTCTTGTACAACAAGCCATGGCTTAAGCCCACAAAGATGCCACACCATGGAGTTGGTGTTGCTACATATATGGAAATTTTGCCGGAGTAAAAAGTTCTGAGATCCGGTTCCAAGTTCTTAGCAAGAATTTGATTTGATTTTAATTTGAATAACATGGATTTCTTAAAACAGGTTACATATCAGACAAACACCTTAGGGGGAAAGGAAGGACAGGAGATAGGGGCTCAGGGGATATGGCTTCTAACCCTTGCTTTGCCACTAACTTCTTCCATGACCCTGGACGACTCACTTAGTCATCCCATGCCTCCAGCTTCTGGTAATGGGGCCAGGCAGGTATTGAAGGATTTTCCAAATACCTTAAATCTAAGAACCACCCAAGCCCAAGGAATTGCTTCTGATCCTGGTTCTATTTAAAAAATGAGCTGAGAATGAAAAGAATCTCATCATTCAAAAAAATATATCTTCTCACATTAGGCAGCAGAACTACATCAGGCTTTTGGCACATATCACTGACTCCCAAATAGAACAGAGTGCATTACGCAGTGTTATATAAAAGCCATTAGAAATGCCAAGCCGGCTGATTTGTACCTGTCTGGCATGCTCTCTGGTTACCAGCAACACTGGCAGCTATAAACAGGCAGGCAGTGATGGAGAGCTGCTAAAAACGCACAGCGCAGCCAAGGGGATTGGGGAAGAAGGTTGAGAGGAAGTTGTCTTTCAGCCTGACCAAGAGGTTGGTCAGTACCTTGGACCTGTTCAGGAGGGGTTTGGTAGCTGCTTTGCTTCATTAACAGCCCTTTCTTTCCAGGTGATTAGAGGCAGCCCATTCATTTCCATGCAAACCTTCCAAGAAGCTCTGTTCACCCTGCAAGCCCAAAAGGGATTGGTCAGTACAAGAATGGAAGAGGAAGGGTCTAAGATGGCTGCCTAGCCATTAACTAGGCCTGGGCATCTCCTACATGCCCACAGATTCAAGAGGCAGTCGCACATCAGCAGCAATGTGCAGTCCACCAAATTCAATCGCATGCCATCAGTCTACAGATCCTGACTTTGGAGCCCATTTCTGCAAATGCTTCTTTTACATGCTCCACAAGCCAAACCTAAAAAAAACTCAGGCATCATCCCCATCTGTTTTTCTTCTCTTTGTTTCTTCAGGGCAAACAAGTCTACTGAAGCAAACACAAAAGTCACACTCTCCCTGGGTATGCAAGTTTTCCTCTTCCCCTGATTTTGACCGGAACCATCACACACCCAAGTCTTGTTGCCAGAAGTGCCCCAAATCCAACCCCCACCTTTCAGGGATTAAGCCACAACCCCCGCTCCCAGACAGTGTAAGCGAGGTAAGGATGTTGGCAGTCCTACCTCTGGGGTTTCTCCTCCAAGCTTGTGATGTCCTGTGAAGTGCCAGTCAGCATCTCAGCATGCGATTAGCACCAGCCAGTACTTGATTTAAGGCAGTCAAAATTTAGAATCAGAAAGAACATGCATCAGGGTAAAGCTCTGGAGGAGAAGTAAGAGTCAACCAGCCCCGAGCTGTTATGTGCAGAGAAGCTATTGATATGTTGATGAACACAGCATATTTTCACATGTGAATCTGTGTTTTATGCTGCGTGAAGCCATTACATATATATGCAATACTATTCATGCTGCTCCTTCCCTTTCATGGCACCACTTTCAGATCCTTGGACGCAGGCACTATGAGGGCAAAGTTTTAGGATAAAGCACTTGGGCTCATTAGTCACATTTTGAAGTTCAGGGCTTTCCCATCTGCTGCAGATGGGGTCACGCTTAAATTACGGAACGAAGTTCCTGCGACCCCTGTGCCAGAGCACTTGCGCCAAAAATTCAATCTCTGATGCTTTAAAGAATCTAGTGTAGCATAGCAACAACTTCAGTCTACAGATCTATGTAGAGAGGTGGCAGAGATAAAGATTAGATGGAGCAATTCAAGATGGACTAAATTACCCAAATCCCTCCTTGCAAAACACAGGATCTTTTGCTGGTAATGCCTAGCTCTGGTTGAGAAGTTTAGGTTGTGTGGATTAGTGCATCCAGCCTCACAAACCATTCACTTGATTGGTAACCTAGAACATGACAGCCCAAATCACAACACTCAGTCCAATTATATCAAATGCAGGCGTTAGCAGGTAGGTAGTTAGGAACAGAAAGAGCAGGAAAACCAAATTTATTTCATCTCTATAATCAAAGCCTTTTGTCAACACACTGTGTTATTTCCCCACTAGCAGGAGCACTGTATGTGCTGCACTGGAGTAATAAGAGGCAGACACACAGTAGCACTTCATATAATTATTAGCCATCATCTTATTTGAGAGAACTCAGAAAGCCCCTGCTGAGTCTGAGGTGCAATTAAATGCTACTTGAACAAGGGGCATTGGAAGGGTGAAGTGTTTTCTTTTTATTCTGCCCAAAATACTGAAATCTCTGCTGCCATCTCAGATCCACACGAGTCCTTTGTAGTCTTATTTTTGGTTTTGGTCTTAGACATAGATTTAGTCTTTGCTCCAATGCGTAGTCCCAGCTAAGTTGCCAAGTTCAAATAAATAAATAAATAAATAAAATCAGGATGAATCCAGCTCTGGAGTAAGCGACTGAGGCTCCTTGCAAGCCAGTGGGAGTCAAACCCTTTTGGATTAGCTTTAGGCTGTACTTAAGCCTGTGCAACATATCCCTTTTGACCCAACATCTGTGCTGAGTGACAGACCTGTTCTGATCTACAGGTCTCTGATCCATCTTGCTCTCAAGAAAGTATTTCAGCCCATAAGCGGCAGCCCTGGAACATGCCTCATTTGTGTTGTGACTCACAAATGTTGGCACTGCAGACAACAGATCCTATTTTGCATTGACATGACTTGCAATAAGCCATGTGGTAACAAGGGATTGGTATGAAGCAGCCAGTGATACTACTGCTCTTATAGTGGATCACATCTGTGCTATTTTCCATCCGGCTCACAAGAGAGTCCAAGGACCTTTCTCAGTCATTGTCTTCAGGTAGGTACCTTTATGATTACACCCCATACCCAGGCATATTGGCCCAAGGGTTTGGAACAATATCTACAGAGACACTAAGCAACTGCATTTATGGGTTTTTACTGCACAGGGAAGTCATGTGGCACTGGCAGGGGGGAAGCATCAATCCAGAATTCACCCCTAACTGCATTTAGATATGACAGACAGACACATGCACAAGACATACAAACATGGGGATTATTCAGATACCTTAATGACGCAAGAGAACACAAACCGAATATTCAGAAGCTCATGCACTAGTAATAAGTGTTAGTAATTCTTTATACTCGTGTTGTATGGAGCCTTTCACCAGAGAATCTCTGAAGATAATACACCTTCTGCTCTTCCACCCAAGATGCATGCTTTCAAATGTCCCGTCACACCATTGCTGAGCTGATATACATCTGAAGCTACTGTAGCCCGAGTGAGACCGCAGAGGTACCTCACATCGCTCCTTCCCTTTGAACAGACTGAATTTACACAGGACAATTCTGCGATATGGCACTGATGAAGGAAAAAAACCCCAAAACACTGTAAAGGTGGCTGCTTGTCTTCACACGACAATTAAATGGGCCTGGACTTTCCTTTTACTTTGTAAATACAGTGGGCCAAATTCAGGTTCTTATGGATAAAGGGAGAAAAAAAAAAAAAAATACACAAGCAAAAGCAGTACATATCAAGCAACCAGTGCATCCCCAGTCTGCCAGCGGAGACAACCGATAAAGCAAGAACCATGCAAATGGCACAGCTACAGGTATAAGGCATGGGAGAAAAGACTGTGCTGGAAGAGGGTTTAGTTAGGGTAGATTAACACATAGGCAAACTAGGCACATGCCTGGGGGCCCAGTCCCTTCCCCCCTGGTAGTGGTGGCAGTGCAAATCGTCCCATCTCCCTCCCTTCCCTTCCCCTCCCCTCTGTCAGCAGAGGCTGCTTTCTAGGGCTGGGAGGAGGGTGGGTCTTGGCTGGCCCAGGGCCTATGATTTTCTTTGCCTAGGGCCCATTAGAGAGTTAATCCGACCCCGAGTTCAGCGAGCACTTCTGCACTGACACCAGGCTGGCATCACGCCTGTAAAACAGCCTCCTCTTAGAGAGATGACAAAGAAGAGTGCATGGGGACCTGGAGGAGCTACTTTACTCTTCACATCATGCACTATTCTGGTACATGCCAACCTACTTATAGCACGTATTCTGTCCACAAGCTTCCAGCGGAGATGCTAGGAGACAGCTCTGTGTGCCATCCTGATTTAGGTTGGGAAATTCAGTGAATTCATAATCACGGAGCATGCAGAGCTTTGCAGAGTCCAGAAGAGAGGCTGGAGGAGGAAATCAGGGCTCTCCATCACAGTAAGGAGGGGAAGAGAACTGTCCCCTCACTCTTATAAATAGTGTCTTCAAAGCAGGGTCAGGATGGTCTGGTGGAGCCTGCACTGCTGCCAATTGCTTCTGTTTATGCTATAGCTGCATAGAAAACCTCACTCAGGGGACTGGGGCACCAATCCCCACAGCTCTCAGGGCATCTGTGTAGAGGCCTAGAGCCTTGCAAAGTCCACCCAACCCCTATAGAAAACTGGCTCCTCTGGGTTAGTCAGTTATTTGGATGGCTTATTTGAGCATCTCCCAGCCCAGCCCTCAGCTATCTAGCAATGTGCAGCTGGAGTTGAGCTGAGGAAACAGCCCAGGACATCCCTATGTTTGTATGGAGAAGATGGCACGTAACGCAGCTCCCCCTTGGCTCTGGCTCCTGCCATATCCAGCCATGGGTCCAGGCACAGCCAGTGTGGTGCTTGCTATGAGGTTTCATGCTCAATTAAGAAGCAGCCTGGGGATTGCTCCGATTTACACCAGTTGCCAATGGCTGCAACAGGGTGATTGATGCAGCCAGCTTCAGCTGCATGCCTCTTGCCTTGGACACGCTGGGGCTGAGGCAGGGATATAGCAGAGGACTCAGCTGCTGTGGATCTACATTTGCCAGGGGCTCCAGCATCGTAGCAGAATCCTTGGCAGAGGGGAAGATGCCTACTCTCTCCATCCCCTAACAAGTGGCTCTGGTGCACAGAAGGAGCCACATGCTTTACCTGGGCAGGTTCTCCGTGCAATGCCTGTTTATACAGGAGCCCCCATAAAGCAAGTTTAATAGCCGTGTAAATATGAAAGGGAACATTTATTAATCTCCTCCTCATTTCTGCTCTTACATAGCTGCTTGGGAATAGGGCTTTGGAATCTTAAGCATCACTGGCGCAGCTCTTTCCATCTTAATGGAAACACTGCAGGCCTGATTCTAATTGCACTTCCCCTGGTGCTAATTGGCAGCGACTTCACCGAGGCAGGAATAGTTGCATTGGTGCTCTACTAACGGAAGTGAAACCACAGCCAGGCCCTTGACCAAAAAATATAAAAGGAATAAAAATCCTAAGTAAAATGTGCTCAGCTAACACCACCCACAAGAGAAACCCTTCATTTTCCACTTATTTTTCCACTGGGTCATTAAATCCCTTATTCACATTCCCACTGTTCTTCAGAACGTCAGAGCGCAGAGTCAGTCCCCGTCCCCTCTCTGGAGTTAGTTTTCAGCACAAGATAACAACATTTTTTTTTTTAATTTGTTTCTTTCTAATGGGGAGGAGGGGCAGTAAAAAAAACTGGGGGAGAAAAGGGCTCATCAAAAAAGCTATTTAAAATCCAAGGGTGCACTTTACATGTATGCTTTAAAGGCACATTTGCTTATTTTAATGTTTATTAAAACATCACAAAAACATGTTCTTTAGCTAGTGCACATTAAAATAGGCTAATGCACATTTTTCTAGTACTTCACAATGAAGGTGCTGGATTTAATGCACATTACCTAAAGCGCGTTAATTGAACGTGTAGATGTGCCCCAATTAGGGTCATGAGACCACTGAATATCTGGAGGTAATTAAGCAGCTCTCAAGACCTGACACTTCCTCATAGCACATGTCGTCACACTGAGTAGTGGCTCCTGGCAACAAGTTGCCACAACTCACAGGAAGACTGTCAGGCACAGAATGGTGTAACTCATTGTTTAATGGGTGCTACATGCACCCCTCTGTGCCCACAGGATCTGAGCTTCAGCTACAGACCTTAAACTCCAATTTCCTCAGCACACATTTACCTTTAAGTTAAGGCTCTAGACTTTTAGCCCCAGGTGGACGGGATCACAATGCTTTTAGCTCTAGCAACTCCTGGTCAAGATCAACAGTGTAAACTTCATAGTAGCCTGGCTTGTTACTGGCCATAATGATTCCAGGAATAATAATAAAAAAAAAGCAGCTAGTGAGAAAGTAAGTGTGATGGGGTAAATCCATAGAGGATGCAAACAGTCCCCAGCAATGCTCACTGCTCTTGGCCAAGTCTTCTTGGTTCAGAGGAGCACCCTGAAACTGTCTAATCTCTTACAACTCCGATCATGATGGGAATGTCTTTGGTTGAGAGACTCCTTTTTAACATCCTATTTATTATTAACTTTTCTCCAGCCTGATTTTCATGTGAAGCACAGATGTTATTGCATTACAGCTTCTTCGGGGCAGTTTCCGATCCCAGACTAAACCCATAAAATGTTAATCACATATGAAAAAAGGCTCTAATATGCTACTGCAGCATTTTTACACAAGATCATTTTTATTTTAATACAACCCTTACGCAATACTAATAAAAGAGCCCCTGCAACTACTACACAATAAAATATAGCTACGATATTGCTGTAGGAAGCTTATTGCTACTTACTCTCCTGTAATTTGTCTATAAAGCTGCCAAAAGGGAATGGGACATACTTCTAGGAAATAAGAAATGGAAGATATAAAGAGAACAATGGGATGAAATTAAAGCAACTGCTAGAGGCAGGACAGAAAACAGCAACGTAAATAGCCAATGGAAGTGTACTTGTTCCTGGGGCAAGGAGCAAAGAGGACAGTAACGTGCAGTCCTTGCAAAGGGACTGGAGAAAAAGGGGGTACCAGAGGAAAGTGCAGAGGTAAAGAGGAAATGGAAACATAACAGAACATAACAGAAACGTTACAGGAGGAGAAAGGTCAATAGCACGCTTAAGCATGTGCTTAACTTGAAGCATTTGCTCTGACTCTATCCTGCTCCTGTGCCTTCAAATTGTTTTTTTGCCATTGAGCAAAATATGTAACCTTAAGCATTTGGAGCTCATAATTGGAATTTCTGGATCGGGTGGGGGAAGCAATACCTTTTACGGGACCAGCTGCATGGTTGGAACAAAGCTAGACAAGTTTTTGGATGCAGGTTGATAACATACTTAAGTACTTTGTACTTCACGGCCAGATCCAGACCTCACTGAAATCAAATCGAGTCCCATTAACTTCAATAGGCTTGGGATCAGATCCCTTATGCAGGTGTTTCAGATGAAAGCATTACATTTTGCAAAGCAGTAACTAGCCTTACATACTTTAAATGTGTTTAAGGGGAAAGACAGACTTTTGGCTTTTCAGACATCTGGGTGACCCATATTAACAAACAAATTACGTCGGTGTGCTATTTCTGCCAGTTCTTCTAGAAGTCCTACAGGTGCCAATGACAGTCAAGAAGGCATCCATACACTATTGCTTGATTCTATTTGGAAGATATGCAACATCACCACCTTCCTTCTTGTAATACTACTAAATCCAAGAACGATGCCAAAAATTCCCACCCAGAACCCTGGGGGTATGAATTAATTGACAAATGGCATGAATTTAAACTTCCCTGGTTTCTACAAAGTTGCATTTATTCATACTAGAGATGAATCTATTCCTGGAAGTTACATGGTTATTATCCATTATTGTCACTGGGTGAAATCTCTTTTCTACTGACACAATATGAAATTTTGCAACCAACTTGAACGGTGCTGGGATTTCACCCATTGCATCTATTAGTGCTAAAGCAAGAACTGGAATTCAAAAGAACTGCAACAATAAAGGTGCACATACTTCTAGTTAGAGCTGCTATTGCAGAGAAAAACATTTGCCTAGGAGTTCATACTCGATAGGCAGAGCCGTGATGGAAGACTCCAAGTATCTCTTTTGCAGATATTCATCATTTCCCTGTCTAACTTCATTAAGTCTGAAAACATCTGTGTGTAATGAATTGGTTATTAAAATATGATACCAGAGCAATGAAGCTTCATCCATATGATTCATAAGCAATTTAGAGGGCGGTAAACCCGATCCACTTTTTCTTGTGAACATTTGTAATGGCATTAAGTAGCTTATGTACATATTCGTATGACACTGAAGGGCTTTTGCTGGTTTTTTGCAGTTTGTCAATAGATCTGCTGGGACAGGTTTCATGTATAGCTTTAAATAGACAGCAAACAACTGTATGCTGCTTTCAGCATAGGTTAAATTTCTTGGTCATTTTATTACACTGATTGCAAATTGCCTTATACAAATGCAGCTCTGAAGAAATCATGCAGCACATACAAAGCTGATGTTATCTGCTGCGTACTCCAAGCCAATTATAGATCTAACAACTATAATAAATACAGAAAAAAAACATCCTGCCTGTGATGGTGACATTTTAATAAATCAGATTTAATTCAAGTGCATAAATGGAAGGTATCTGTACCACCAGTCAATTTTTTTTTTTTTTTTTTTTTTTTTATAGCTCTTATGTTGCAGTGTGTGCAGGAGTGCTCTTTTAGTTTTTTCCAGAAGATTCAAGATGATTTTAAAGGTTTTTATTACAGCAAATGGCATTTTAATTTTTCAAGTAATCTGATGAAGAAGACTAAGTTACTACCTACACTTGCATTTACTGCAAGCACCTCTTGCAGTTAGTGGTTTGGGGTCACAGCAACTAATGAAGGCTCTCTGTCAATAAGACCACTGACGACATCAAAAGTCATTGGCAAAGACCAGGTTAAGTGTGAGCAAAGAGCAAGTGTGCCATCTGAATATTTCCTGTTGATCATTTGGTGCATCTCACAATGCAGTACTGATTCAGACTCTGCTGCAAAGTTTATAGGCTACATCATTTTAGAACACTTTGATAAAACAAATTGCTTTTTCTTACCAACATCACTCCATAGTTCAAAGATTTGAGGGACTTAGCACCTCTGGTCCCAACCCAGCAAAAAGCATCGGTGTGTATGACTGAGAGATTAGGATGATTTTCTGAATCTGGACCACTGAAGTCTATGGAATTACTCCCATGCTTAGAGACAAGTATATGCTTATGTGTTTTCCAGGCCGCACTGACCTGAGCTTTGCAGAATCAAACCCCATACCTCTCCTTATAGCAATATGCTTCTTCATATTTTATGTTCTAGCCTGCCATATTCCTAGTCACACTCTGGCATGCCCTGAAAAGATTTCATCATCTCTCCAACATCCTTTATACACAGCATCTAAACTAGATGATTTCCTATCCTCCCTCAAAAGCTTCTTCCATTTGCTTGGCTCTTCTTACAGATGAAGAAACTGGATCAAATAATAAAAATAACCTCCTTTATGGAAAAGCATTACAGCACAACAGAAAGGACAGTTTAGGAAACACTCCACAGAATTTAATAAAGGAGCAGATTTCTGCTGCAGAGTTCTACAAATGAGGATATGTAAAGGTCCTACATATGACGTGTGCACACACACACGTAAAATAAAATGTTTATACATTTAGATATTTAAAGGTCATCATTTTCTATTAAAATTCTGTGCATTTTAAAGTCATTGCTGTCCCAATTACGTGCCAGCCCAGCAAAACAAGCATGTACCTTCTATCTGGGAAAAAATAAATAAAAAAAATCAGAAGTCCAACTACCAGCTCAACATTACACAGTCTGGGACTCTACTACCCAGCTGTCCAAAACCAGCCTATCTTGGAGTCACTCTCGATCGAACCCTCTCATTACAAAGAACACATCAGGAAGACATAAGCAAAAAGGTGAGCACTCACCACAAAATTTTATATAAAGCTCATCTACTCAAAATGGGGAGCTAGCACCTCAACCATCCAAACCACAGCTCTGGCTCTCAGCTTCTGCTGAGTATTCATGCCCTGTATAGGAGAGATCTGTACATCCTTAATGCCTTGACCCCATCCTGAATGATAGCTGCTGATGCATCACAGGATGTCTGAAGCTGACCAGCATAAACAGTGTGTACTTGCTGGCTGGCACTGCTCCACCTGACATCAGAAGAGTGGTGACCAGCAGGAGAGAATGACTGAGACAAATTGAAGATGCGAGGCACCTGCTGTACAACCATCCCTCTGCACACAAGTGACTGAACCCACGCAGTAGCTCCCTCACCAGCACCCAACCTCTCAATGCCACATCCAAGGAGACATGACTACTATAGATATGGAACGAGAGACTGGAAAAGAGAAAAAAAGATACCCAACAGTGAAAAAATGGACATTTCAGCAGTCAGGTCTTTACCACCAGGGGCTGATGAACCATGGCAAAGGTGGTGATGTCTCAAACACCTACACACCGGAGATGGATGCTCCAACGAACCAAGGAAAAAGTGGGGCTATACCATTGTTTCGACCGCCTGCGACCAAGGCACTCGGACTATACACTGCCTGCTGCAGTGTCTGCTGCTTGAAGACACATGTACAGTAAAAAAAAGCTAGTCAAAGTACAATAAACGAGCACAAGCATGTGTAACAAAATGGTCAAATGCGGTATAGAGACCCAAGAGGAAAAGAGTAATTTCTGTAGAGCGCCACTGAATCATATAGGACTTTTTCATGAGGCTTAAGGAACCAGTTTAGCAAACCACTTAAATATGTTTCTCATAGGTTTTGCTGACTTGAATGGGATGTCAGTACAGGCACAAGAACTTGGCTGAACTTGGGCCTAGAGTCATTGCTTTTAAAAGTCAGCTGGACACATTCCGCTTATGGCTACTAAACTATTCTTCACCATCCGGTCACACCTGTCTGCAACAGGCATGGCTCTACATGCTGCATCTGACTTCCTTGAAACTGGTTGCTGTAAGTGAGTTCTTCCTCCCTTCTTCCTAGAAACTAACCTGCCACATTCTTTTTTTTATTGATTTCTGCACAAGTAACATGACTCCTTAATGTGCTCTCCGGTGCGAGGGACTCAGGAACTACAGCACTGCAGTATCGGTGAAACGTCTGAAACTTCTGTTAGCACATTCATCATCTGTTCTGCTTAGATAACAAACAACAAATTTTTCTCTTTTTTCCCCCCCACACCAGGAACTGTTGACCATCAACAGCATTCCCCGGGCCATGTATTAGGGTGCAATGACAGGCTCCATACACTTTGCGGCTTGCCCATATACATTTCAGTTTATCCCTGTCACCTCTTTGACTTCATCATCAACTGGAGCTCAGCCCCACCCCATGCAAGGCAATGAAAGGAGCTTACCATGGAGAGCTCTATCTGGCCATTCCAGTCATTTTTTCCTTCAGATTTAAGGCTCTCAAAGGAATCAAGTTCTCTTTTATCAAGCTACCTTGATATCAAACCTTTGAGATGATTATCCAAGAGCTCCGACAAGGAGCCACTTTGTTTGCTTCAAGCAATAAATACATCCCCTTCCCCCAACGCACACAGTCAGCTGCAAAATATAGTAAGAATTCTTAGTTCAAAGCACAGAACACCTAGTTCAGGGATCTCTGAACCAGGAAAGAGTTTGGTTGAGATCCAAGCTACATTTAAGTTAAGTTAAGAGCAAAACTCACTGACTTCAACAGAGCCAAATTTCACCCTATATTTACAGAGCTCACCCAAAGTGATCATCTGAAGCCATCCAAGGTGCACCCTTTGAGATCTGTGAAGAATCTGGGTGATAAACATTTTACTGATGGGTTCCAGCAAAGTTTTTCATTCAAATTTCCATATCTAAAAACCACCACAAACACATGGCCATAATTGGGTCTTAAAGGCAACTGCTTCCATGAAAAAGGGAGAATCTCTCCCACCCCGGGAAAATTAAAAACATAAGGACATACAGTACATAGCAACACCTTGCAACATGCTAATTTAACTCAGATTTATAGGAATTGTGTATTAGATTAATAATCTGACATTGCTTCTGGGCATCCCTTGTGCTCCTGCTTGTTCTCTTGAAGCAATCCCTCTCCTTTGTTACTGTATTCCAGCAGTTCCAAGTCTCCCCAGCCATGGGGCAGGATCCCCCATAGTGTGAGATGCAGTACTGGCACATAGAAAAGGCATCCCCTGCCCCAAAATGCTCACAGTTGAATTAACCAGACAGAGGAGGTCAATCTCTCTCAACCCAGGAGAAGGGAGTATTCCTAGTGACCCAGAGTTTGGGGCACCCAGCTCAATAACTTTATTCCAGGAAGTGCTGAGTATCCATCTTAGGTCTTAGGCTGCCTATTTGCCTCATGGTCCAGGTGCAATTTTCATCCCAGATTTCCCCGCTGGCTACACAATTGCAGGCTAAAAGTCTCCTTTGTTACACCTGCCCAATTTCAGTTCGAGTCTAGGGTGTGTTGCTGAGAAGAGGATCCGCCCTTCCACATTAAAAGTCAGGTTTCACCCTGCTGCACTGAAGTCAGCACTTCGGGTATCAGACACTGCTATGTTCCTGCCAGGAACATTTAAAAAATGATTATTGCCAATGCTGTCATCCCACGCCATGAGCCAGCGCTGCTGCAACATTTGCCAAGACACAGCCGGGCCTGCAGGAAGCTAAGCTGCTATTTCAGACTTCCTAGCATGCAACAGACCCTGAATATTCATTACCTCTTAAAACCTTTGGAAGTGTAAATTCACACCACGATCAAGTGCGCTCCTCTATTCTCCCAGCTGAGTCGCATTAGATTTAGGTCACAGACTGTAAATTATTAGCCCAGTATCAAAAAGGCTGGTGATTTTGTTTTGTTTGGAGGAGGAATATTAGTCGAATATATCCAGCCATTTAAAAAAAAAAAAAAAAAAAAAAATCATATGTAGCTATTGCAAATAGCAGCCAACACACGGATCTGTATCATGCTAAGCCTTTTATCTTGACTGCCTCCAAAAGGGGGTGCAAGGCTTGTTTATGGTCTCTGCTTTGCAATGGCCCATTTAACAGATTTCACAGACCTTCAAGGGGGATCACAGCAGCTCTTCCCAAAGTCTCTGATGTACTAAGCAGCAAATATGGCCTAAACCTCACCTCAGTGGAACAATAGCTCTTTCATTAATAAAGAGCAAAAGCCACAGACAGATAATGCTAAGGGGGAGGGGGGGCAGAAACAGAGCTCTCATGTAGATCTAGGGAAACATTTTCACAAGCACCCAAGTTGCTTACATCTAAATCCCGTTTTCAACAGTGAGTTGGCCACATAGATTTCATGGAAAGTTGGTGACCTCTAGGTTTCCAGCTGCCCAAATCACTTTGAGAATGAGATAGAGCTTCTCAAGCAGTTTAAGGTCAATTGTCTGAAGGTATTTACACACCTGTGGGGCAAATCGTCGCCTAGTAAAATGTTCCAAAAGTACCCAACTCCCATAGATGTCCCATAGTGAGATGTAGGGGATTCTGAAGATGCCATTAGGCAACTCTACAGCTTCTTGCATCCAAACACTTGTGAAAAAACCTCAGGGTGAGATATTTGGAAATTCTGTAGCAAGAAATCTTTTTGCCTGCCCCCCGCCCCCCCCCCCCCCCCCTTCAAATGTGAAGCTCCTTCATATGGCAAAAGCCCCTT
This sequence comes from Alligator sinensis, assembly GCF_000455745.1. Classification (NCBI taxonomy): domain Eukaryota; kingdom Metazoa; phylum Chordata; order Crocodylia; family Alligatoridae; genus Alligator; species Alligator sinensis. The sequence goes on from NW_005841879.1 coordinate 4,143,934, forward strand.
TTGCAGTATTTACCCCCTTTTTGGGGATGTTTTCTCTTTTCTACCTTTTATTCCTTCCTCTCTTTTTTAATTCAAGGTGTACTTGTAGTGAAAATAGAGCTTGTAGATGCTTTTACAAATGTACTTTAAGTTTAAAAGTAAGTTGTACCATGTAACAATGTTAGCAAGGGCAGGAATCTCTGTATGGAGAGGGTCCCTAAAGGTTGATTGTGTAACACAGTAGCTAGTTTGGATAAACAAGTTAACGAGCAGCAATTAACACCTACAAAACTACAGACCAAGAAGAGGAAAGACTCAATACAGAGCCAGGAACTCCCTGAAACGTCACCGTTAAAGGTACAGAAGCCCCGGTTTGAACTAATCAACACTGGAAACAGACCCCTGGGGCTGAAATACCCCTTGATCAACCACTTCCAGAGCTCTATTCATCACGGCAGTGAATCAATCAAAATTCATCAACGGACTCCCGAGACTGCACATACCTGCGGATGCGACTCCTGGGGCTGATAGCTGCCATCCAGCAGCTACCAAGAGGGATGTCCCTCGAGGTCAACAACCCCTGGACTGGGTAAGCCCGAGAACTGGGGAGTTACCAAAAAGTCTGCCAGAGAGGGATAAAAGGCAGCAAAGAATGACCCCCAAGGATGCCCTCTTCGACCTGACCAGCACCCTGCCTGTCCAGCCAGAAGGACCAGCCAGCAACCCCCTTCTGAAGCAACATAGCACTGAAAGAAGCCTCGACTGGCCATCAGCAGTGGACTCCAGTGCTTGGGGATAGATATATCTGGACAGTGGTGCTTAGTGTTCATAGCTAGCTACTGTGTGTGTGTGTGTGTGTGTGCGCGCGCGCGCGCACCAACGTTTATGCTCTGACTTTTGCATCCGTCCAGTAAACTAGAATTTTATGATGATCCTGCGAGTTGGTCCTTTGTAGCCAACAACTGCACCTCTGAATCAAAGATCTTGACTTCAGCTACCCTGTGGAATGGAGATAACAATACTCCTCTTCACAACAGTACTGTGATGGTGGAGAAGGACAGGTTTGCCACTGTGCAAAATAAGTAATGATCCTAATTGGCCTCTTGGTCAGTGCATTGATTTTGACTGGGACCTGTGAGTGGTATTCTTATGTAAATGTTTAAAAAAAAAACAAAAAACCCAAACCCAAACAAATGCAGGTGCTATAAAGTCCCTATTCTCATAGGACTACACAAGCTGTACAATTATGAATTTATTCATTTTACCACTTCTTCTCCAAAGTAACTAAATGATATTGGCAAAATCTGCAAGTTATACAGTGCAAATGCTCAAGATTTTGTTAGGGGAAATTTTGTTCATTTATTTCTGTGACTTCTGCCTGGTCTACAACGTTCTGGTGTTTTTGTCTTACAGCTCTCACAACTGAAATCCTGCAAGACTGTGAAAGAAAAAAAAAAAAAAAAAAAAAAAATTTTCTCCAAGAAAACTGTTTCTAGACTTTATGGCTGCAAAGAGAAATCTGGAAACCATAAAAAAGTCTGAATACCAAGACAGCAAATTTTTAAAAAGCCAAGAACAGACAAAGTCTCATTTTTTTAAAGCCACTCTCAAAATCTGAGGGTCTGCACTAGATCTGGGACAAGAACCCATGTCTTGACTCCCATTCATAGATGTTAGGGTCGGAAGGGACCTCAATAGATCATCGAGTCCGACCCCCTGCATAGGCAGGAAAGAGT
>NW_005841879.1:4145661-4152840 GCF_000455745.1 Alligator sinensis
AGCTCCTTATCCAACCTCCTCTTGAAGACCCCCAGAGTAGGGGAGAGCACCACCTCCCTTGGGAGCCCATTCCAGACCTTGGCCACTCGAACTGTGAAGGAGTTCTCCCTAGTGTCCAGTCTAAATCTGCTCTCTGCTAGCTTGTGGCCATTATTTCTTGTAACCCCCGGGGGCGCCTTGGTGAATAAAACCTCACCAATTCCCTTCTGTACCCCTGTGATGAACTTATAGGCAGCCACAAGGTCGCCTCTCAACCTTCTCTTGTGGAGGCTGAAGAGGTCCAGGTTCTTTAGTCTCTCCTCGTAGGGCTTGGTCTGCAAGCCCTTAACCATATGAGTGGCCCTTCTCTGGACTCTCTCCAGGTTATCTGCATCCCTCTTGAAGTGCGGCGCCCAGAATTGCACGCAGTACTCCAACTGCGGTCTGACCAGTGCCTGATAGAGGGGAAGTATCACCTCCTTGGACCTATTCGTCATGCATCTGCTGATGCACGATAAAGTGCCATTGGCTTTTCTGATGGCTTTGTCACACTGCCGACTCATGTTCATCTTGGAGTCCATTAGGACTCCAAGGTCCCTTTCCGCTTCTGTGCCACCAAGCAGGTCATTCCCTAGGCTGTAGGTGTGCCGGACATTTTTCCTCCCTAGGTGCAGCATTCTTGTACACTAACCCAAGAGAATCCTTTTATCCAAGGATCCAAATCTCCAACTACATCATTCTAGGCAGGTCCCGGTAACATCACTGGGACTATGCATGAGCATGGAGTCCACCCCAGAAAGATCCCATTGCAATTTCCATTTGACCTTGGCAATTTGCTGTTGAAGGGAAGCCCTTGCAATCGAGCAAATGCATTTAAAACAATACTATATACATGCTGAAGTGCTAGCTTGTCTCATATATACATATACACATATATATATACCCAATCCCCGTGCTACCTTTGAATTCAGGACTGATGACCGATACACTGTTTGCCAAGAGAAGATTTCGATCCCTTTTACTCTCTGCCAGCAAGTTCAGCCTGAATCATTTAGGAATGTCACAACTTAGTGTTGGTGACAATGCATAATGGACGTTATTGATGGCAGCACCGCTGAAATGAATCAGGCACAATAAGCAACAGTCTGAATGAAAAAGGGGAAGAGCATCTATCGATACCAAAGATGGAAGAGAATATAGAGAAATGGAAGTTTGGTAATTATGATAAATATCTCCCATTATGAGAGTGTTTGGTACTGCAGACTGGCATCTGCATCTCGAATACTTTGATCTTTACAATAGTCCTAAGTTCAGGAAAGGGCAATGTTTTTATTTTATTTGGTAATGGGGAAACTGCGGCACAAAGTGGTTAGGGATCTAGCATTTAGAAGAACAGAGCGCTCGTCACTCAGCTGACATCAGTGGAAGTTACAAGTGCTCAGCCTTGCAATAGGCCAGTTTTTACTTCATACCAATCAACAGTTATCCCAGGGTAACAGAGACATTTCAGAGCTGCCACCTGCCATGCAAGTAAATGGAAGACACTAAAAGACCTCTCCTTTTACCGCTAAAATGCAGAAAGCATGCTTTTTGAGTGGACTGATCAGTCTAAAATCCTTACCCAACACCCTCACCCACCAGACTGTAAATCCAGGGAAACCCTGCTACGAAACACTATGGAGTCTCCTGAAAAAATGCAAACAATGGTAAGTACTAAATTAGGAGAAGTGTCATTGAACAAAACATGCTGCTAAAGAGCTGATGGTGTTAATAAAAGGAATAGAAAAGCTGCAAGAATCCCACAGGTAATTTATAGCCACATTATTCTACCACTCAACTCAATCAAGCAGGCTTTCCATCTGAAATGTTGCGTAAATCATTTATGTTTATATCCACAAACACACTCCTCCAAAGTTATATTCTCATCCTGAAAGGAGCCAATTTGCTGTATAATTACTAGAGCTAAGTGGCAGAAAGAACTGACCATGCAAGTTTAAATTAATGACAGTCGCTCACCATTACCCCTTAAAGAATAATGAGCCCAAAATAGAGCAGCAGTGGAATTAAAGACCTCTTGAGTAGGAACAGGCCAAACTGGGGGGTTGGAAATAACAGGTCACCTCTCAAAGGATGTTCAGGGACCAATGGACCATGCTGTGTAATCAGTGGCACCAGTTCTTACACAGTTATATTGCTGGGTTGTGCAGTTCTAACTAAGGATAAGCTGCCACCTAGTATGTGTATGAGGGCCTTATGTAAACTGGTCTCTTCAGACTGACCAGTACAACTATCCAACAGCAGTAACCCAATACCCATCCTTCTCCTGACTGGGTACTGTTGTCTTCTTGATGTGGTATGTTTTTTTACTTACCCCCCTTCTGAATTCAGCACAAAGTCCTTAGCGCAAGGTGGAGGCGCTGTACACATTTATCTGAAGGAGGGGATTCATATTTCACGTTCCTGTTTACATCGAGTGGCCAACTTAATTCCCATCTCCCTCCCATTCTCCAGCCAAGGGATAATTCACTCTTGAGTACTATCAGTATCCTGGCTTGGTGGGGAAGCCTGGATACAGGGAGGCAGTAAGATGGCAAAAGAAGACTTTCACCCACTGTTTTTCAGATGCAAACGCATGGGGAAGCATATCAAGGGGTCTGAATGAGCATGGAAGGGTGAAAGAAATAAGGAAGGCATAACATAAAACAATAAATGCACAGTGATGCCCAGGCATGCAGTGAGAGCTGAGTAACATGCTCCACTGGAAGGGCTGCCCATCCAGAGCCAGGGAGCTGTTTGTGGTCAGGGACAGGGGCTGGTAGGCAAGCTGCCCCAGCTCTGTATTCATGCCTGTATCCTTAAGACAGTCATCACTTCTGATATTCAAACTGCTGCTGTTGTATAGCACCTCTCTATCATCTGTTCCCTGTAGGCAATAGGTGCATGCCAGCATGAAAAAAAAATAAAGAAATAAAAAAATAAAAAAAATTGAGTACCCCAAAAGTGGCTAATGTGGAAGATCGGTAAGCTAAGCACTCCAGCTGTTCCATAGTGCTAGGAGGCACTAGCACAACCGTGCAAATGAACACGGTTCCTTTGAATAGACCAGGAGCTATCAGAGAACACAAGATGTTTCTGCAAGACATGACTGGAAAGCCTCCTGGGAGGTACTGACCAGGATTTAGAGAAATAAAATCTATACGAGACAAATGGGATGTCCTTCAGCTAATAGGAAAAATAAATAGGAAGGACGCAAGTTAGGTGGACTTCATTTGGAAGGAAAGCAGGCTTGTGCCTAGCACAACAGACTGGATACTGCTCAGGAAAATTTTCAGGGAAGATAAAGTCATCTGGGTGAGGCTACTTAAATCGCTCACTTTCTTCGCGATTTATCATCCTAGTACATAACTTGTTGCAAGTCAGTCACACGTCTACCCTTTAACTCAGCCATCACCAATTAGCTGATTTCTTAAAGGCACTGTAACACAAATGGGAACAAGGGAGGAACTTGCAGGAGGGGAGAGCCAGGGCTCACACATGGGTTTAGGATAAATGCCTGCAAACTTCCATTGGGGCTATGTTAAGTTATTGTGTTACCTACCTTGTTACTCGGCTAGAAAGGACCATTTGTTTTTACTACTTTAAATCCTTTCTTGGGAGTCTGTCCTTTGAAGGGAAACAATTATCTACATTTAACTCTCTTTAATGATTTTCCTGGCCACAGCACCTCGGCCATAAGAGGTGGTTTACTTTTCACCTCGCAGCTCCTGACAGGCATATCAGAAGAAAGACGATGCTCATCCACCTCGCACACCGGCACTGGTAACAAGAAGGAATCAGGCTTAGTTCTTTAAAAAAAATCAAAAAATCTAATGGCTTCTGACATTGGGCTATGCCAACCGATTTCATTCTCCGAATGAGGCATGTTATACCATCCGGCTGACAGCCAAAAAACCCATCCTCCCCCTGGTAAATCTAGAGAATGGGACCATCGCTCAGACTGGATGATGAAGATGCAAGACTGAGGCAAGGAGGCAGCAGCTTTTCAAGGTGCAATTTTCCTCCAAGGAAGCTTTCAATGCTGGTAATTACTCAATGAGAACAGCAAAACTGTGTGGATTAAAAGGATTTGTCATTTTGAGTTAACAGGGAGCAAGCTGCTGGATCTCACAGTACAACCCAGCCCCCTTCAGGCCTCTCCTGACAGATCACTGCATCTCCCATTGGGATGCTCATCCTGGAGACAGGGCCATTCTGTTATGCACTGGCCACCCCAGCTGCAACACATGCACCCATTTCATTGCCGTTTGGTAACCCACACAGCCATGGGTAGCTTAGGGAGCGTGATGGTCATTCCTTTTACCCCGCAAGAGATTTTTTTTTAATTTTTTTTTTTTTTTTTTTTTTTGTGTGCTCTCTCAAATCACACTGACCTGGTTCCTTAAAGTCTCCTAAAAATGAATCCACTGTACCAAGGATTAGTGGAGCCCAAAACCCCACTCCTTTCAGACCCTAGAATACTTTCCTTCACCCCAAGATAGTCCGCAGAAAAATACTGCACCCACAAAGGCAGGAAAGCCAGCTTTCCCAGGCCAAGGATCCTTCACACAAGGTCAACTGGGGGGGGAAGAAGATAACTCTGTAAATTTCCTCCTGGGGGCACAAAGTGACTGTAGTCAAGGCTTTGCGTCTGGCCTTGCTCTCCAAAACCACCCTGGGGAGATTTGGACACTGGGGAGACAAACAACACTACATTACTATACTGGAGAACTCCAGCTCATCAATCCTGTACTTAGTGTGCTCAAAAATCTCATGCACACGGACCACTTCACTTGCTTTTCTCTGGGAAACACTAGTCACACGTAACAGATTCATCTACTCCGTGGGCTCTGATCTCTCCGAGATCCCCTCCCTTTCCCCCAGTGTGGAAAATTCTGAGATAGAAGAGAAAGACGGCAAAGTAAGGAAGAGGACTCAGCAGAACCCCATCTTCATCCCAGACAAGACCAGCACCTGCCACTTAAATAGCAGAATCCATTTTAACCCCATCCTGGGACAGTTTAGATCACCTCTGAAGTTTTACTGTGAGCCTCCAAATCAGAATATGACCAGAGAGAACACGTCACCCCCCATTTCCCAGAGATCCACCTTCTTAAAAACTTGGATCTTGCCCAAAATTAAATCAATCAGTCTCCGCGCTGAAGCACTGTACCAATTCATTTTTCAAGGAGGGAGCAGGGTTCAGATTTGGTACCTGCATATCATCTCCCTGCCCCAGGAAGAGCTCCTTTTCAAAGTACTGGTTTCTGAAGTGGAAGTGTTGGCAGGCCCCAAGGTGGGGAGAGGGCTCTTGGATACACAACGCAATCTAGTGAAATTGAAATTAATTGAAAAGAGAGGGGTGGTAATCCACAAAAACAGGAGCAAGTTTCCTGATCTCTGAAAGATCTCAGCTCTTTTGGGCATGCCCTGAGATGGCAACTGAGACCAGTCAGATTCCCTCAGCTTGCACCACCCTCCTTCTCAGGATAAAACCCATTTAATAACCCTATGATTACTTCTTCAAAAGACAGGCTGACACCTAGAGAGGCCACACCAGCTCCAATATGCAGCCAGATAGCTCGTTTGCTGAAGACCAGAGCCTGAATTTACAGCAAGCACAACCAAAGGGAGGGAGGGAGGAAGCAGCAGCCATGACCCTGGGCTTTGAACATTATAAGCCACAGATCTTATAATAATGAGCCAAATTCTTATTTTGTCTTTAAGGTTGTTAACTCTTGCCAACTCTTTCAAAAGGGAAACTGAATTTCAAACCAAACAGAGGTATTCTCTTTCAATAGTTTTGAAATAATTTTGCTTCCCTCCCTTCCCCCCACACAGCCAAAATTATTTCTGAATCTGATGCAAACTGCCAAGCAGCCTGGTCCTGCTGCTGAATATACAGTATGCAAAAAACAAATCTTAAAGCAATCAATAGCAATAATATATATATTTTTTTTAAAATCACACACCTTCAGCTTGAGATTGATTGGTATTGTAATTAGTGTCATAGTAACACCCACACCCCCCAAATGAGAGGAGGGCTTGGGGTTCTGGGCTCTGTACACATGCTGAAAGACACTGCACATCCAGAGACTTTCCCGAGTACACAGACAGAGGATAGGAGGCGACACAGAGGCTCAGTGCATGCAACAGCAATGGCTGAATCTGGAACAGAAGCCAGTCCAATGACCTCTTGAGAGATTCACAACAAAATAATGCTTAAAGCTTCGGACATTTAAGAAAGCTTAAACATCAGGCACGCTGAGATGGCAAAGAGCTCTCCGATTCCCCAGCTTGCTCCTGGCCCAGGACAGGAATTGCCCCACCAGCACTCATGGATACAATAACTTTCCATCTGCATGGGGCAGCGAGTGGCCTTGGGCTCTGCCAGGCCATAGAGTCCCATACAAGCAAGTAGTGCTGTAGCGCTCCAGCGCTGCTCCCTTCCCGGGACTGCCTTTGCTAACAAATGAGAAGCTCCTCTGCCTCTGTTCTGCAAAGCTCTTCAAGTTGCCGACTCCACAAACGAATATTCATTTACTGCACACCTCCAAGCATCTGTATTTACTTCAAGCTACTGTGTACACACATGAGGAGTGCTTTAAGTCCAGAATCCAATTGTCACTACATGCAGGCTACACACTGAATTAGAGTTGATTCTCTTGTTATCCATGGTGCTTTCTTCAGCATCACATTTGCTGAGCCCAATGCAGCTGAGCTGCCTCCTCAGAAGCACAGCTCAGCAATTATGCCGCCATTCAACAAAGGCCGCTCTCATTAATGCGAGATCGGCCTAGCAAAGAAACAGGCCTTGAACAGGCCCAGTCGAGTCTGACAGGGGGTGGCGCGGGAGGAGAATGCAGGGTTAACTGCAGGAAGCCTGATATAGCCCAGCGCAGAAATTAAGCTGCCATGAAACAAATTTCCCACGACACAATGCTGCCTGGCTCCAGCTCCTTGCCTTCATGCTTGCATGGGCCAGCCCAGTAAAACATCCTGATGCTGCAAGAGCTGACAGGGCTGTCGGCAAGCTTCCTGCTGCATTACATCACCAGACGCATCCCTGCTTCTCTGACAGCTGCCATCTTGTCCAATACATCACTGATTAAACTAGGGACCTCCTCAGCTAAATGCCTACGCTGCTGCAGCCTGAGGGAAAGA
>NW_005841879.1:4152871-4164301 GCF_000455745.1 Alligator sinensis
TTCACTCCTCTGCACCCTGCGCACAAAGGGGGAGTGGGGTTATATGCCCTGAGAGGCGAGTCACATTTGGTCTGTTGTATTGCCTGCAGCACTGCAAAGGAACAGCAAATAATTCAATCAAAACATTAAAAAAAATTAAACTGATAAATGAAGCCAGAGTTAAAAATTAACTGCAAAGAAAGTTTATTGGTAAAAGGGACCAGGAACATCATTCCTGTATTTCGGGGAAGCCTGATCTACGGGAGAATTCAGAGGGAGTAAGGACTGAACCAGCCATAGAAATGACTCCTGTACCTGCCCCAAGACAGGACTAACCAATACGGACCCGTCCCGGTCTGTCATGCCCTCTTCGAGGTGTCAAAGGCTCCCAGTCGCGTGGAAGTGCCAGCTGCAATGGGGCTACCTGGCATGCACGCAGAGGAAAAGAGAGTGTTTATATGCCTAACTGATGGGAAAGTGGCAAAATCCTGGGATCAAACCCAGATCCCATTGAAGCATGAGAGTTTCAGAATCAATTCCAGTAGGACTAGGACTTCCTAATGGGCCAAACTGTGCCACCCTTTCTGTCATTGCTGCCACTGGCAGTCTCTGCAAGTACCAATCACAAGGCCTGCCCCTTACCATGAAACCTATTCCTTTCACAAGATGCTGTCTTCCTCATGAGTGTATTTCTTTCCAGAGGAGCATGTCTTTTGCCAGCCTGAGTAGACTCCATGGTATTCAGTGTCCAGCCAGCAAGAAGGTCCTAACAAGGAAACTCTTCAACAGTAGCAGTGGAACACTCTACCACATGACAGGTCCCAACAGGGTAATAGTGTTGGGAAACATAGTACTAGTGCCAGTACCACGAGATACCACCATATTTTCCAATGACAGAATACACTACTGCACTAGGAACTTAGAGGAAATGTTGATGATTAAAAGACGATGCATGATGCTGTCTAGACATCCTCTTGCCATCATTTTCTGATAGAAAGGGACCTAAACTCACATTTGCTGCAGAGATTAGCTACTACACACTACCCATTGCCATCTGGTTTAATTAGGTAAAATATGGTCTACAATCCAGCATTTAACCACTCAACACAAACAGTGAAATCAACAATATTTGGGGATGGAGTTTCTCAAATCTATTAATAACATGCAAGCAAATTAACAAAACTGTTTGTATATGCATTTTTTTGAAATCATAACAGCAGAAGTATAATTGGGGGGAAAAAAATTCCTTGTTCCATATGCCATCTGGATTGTATCAAGTAAAGGTCATTTCACTAAGTGATGTGTGTGGAACAGCACCAGGATCTGAAAGTGACGAGGATTTGTATGCTTCCACTGGCTCATGGCAAAAACTCCCCAACAAGCCAGCGACTGCTGATGCTCAGGCTGACCTACAGGGGCTGCAGATGTGGGATCTGCACAACAGCAGAAGATGTCACAGCAACAGAAACCAAATAGTGGTGCGCTTTCACTATGTATTCTGAAATCTTCTGTTGAAATAAAAGTTCCTGAACTGTTCAAGTTGTTTCATACCATTGGATAACTAGGAAACTAGAGCCATGCCTTAGAGTCTAACAAGGTAGCAGTGGCATTTTAATCGTATAGAAATAACATGGCATGCTATTAGGGCTGCAGGGTAACGGCTATTTTGCTGTAATCCCATATAGCAGGGAATCCAAAACAGCAGCACCTGAACTATATTCTGTAAAGCATGAACAGCACACACATTTACCCTGATGCAGTGAATCTGAAATGACTTACCTGCTGCTTGAACACAGCAATGTGCCTTGCGAGGCATACATTTTCTAGTGAAATTTTAAAGGGAAAGCCTCTCTGCACCTTTGTATTGGGTGTCAGGTAGATATCAGCAGCCCCATGGTTCTGTATATTGCTGCTGGACAGCAGCTCTGCATATGGAAGAACTGCTTTCAAGCATCAGTCATCATCAATATTTTCTTCAGATAAGACACAAAATGCAGGTGCTGATTACTGACCAAAGTTCCCACGGCAGTTTCCTCCTAAGCAGAAATGTTGATTCCATGCCCTGACCACAATTCACTTCAACTCCATACACTCTAGCAACCTACGTTTTCCTGCACTTTCATTTGGATACATATATGCATGCATATACATACATATATGCATGCATATATAAGCATTATATATGGAAAACAGAAATAGCTTGGGAGTCCAAAAGACGCTCTCCATGTTCAGGGTTTTATAAAAGCTGCCAGAAACTGTTGTGCCTTTTCCTCCATTCACAGAAGACAGATATAAAGAAACCATACCAGCATAAGTCTGATTGGTTCTTGATGGTTTCCAAAAGGCCAAACCCAGTTATAGCATCACTAAGGGGCTCACATACTATTTAAATGGATAATACCCTAATGCACTGCTGTGTTTTCTTCCCCATATGCCCCAAACTGTTCCATAGTGCTGCTGGGTACTGTTAAATGGATTATGCATTTCAATCCCAGAGGTGGCTGTATTTCATGCTGCCTTTCTTTCATTATGGTGAAAGAAGTGACCTCTGTACATAGTTGAACAAGTCTTTATAAGGAGCTGTGGGATTCTTTGAACGAAAAAGACAATAAAAATGGACAATCAGAATACTGAAGGCAGAGGGGGTTGCCTGGTCCTGAGTTAAGAAATCCAAATCCCGAATCCAGGAACAGCTTTTAGCCAAGATACATCAGGAGAACTGTTGATGTACTCCAAAAATCACCTGTGCCCTGGAATGGCACAAGGCACAGCCGCACGCTAAGCAACCCATGAGAGCGGCTTTCTTGCAGGCTTCCATCCCAAGGGTATGGTTTGCAGGGTTGTTAATATAACCATGACAGTCAGCACTGCACCATCTTGGCTCAGAGCTCAGAAGACTCTGCCTCTCATCTTCTCCTGTGGGAAAGCCCCCATTATCCTAAAAGCACCTCCGAATAGATTAAAAAAAAAAAGCAGCTTGAAAAAGAAGTGTTTATGTTACGGAGCATTCAGGCACATTAAGTAAATTAGGTAGCCTCAAATGTTTGAAACACCCAAGGTTTAGAATGACTTTGCTCTTGCAGAAATTTGTGGCATCAGACAGAAGTTAAGCCTCTACGGGAAAGTTTCTGAGGATTTTGTAGAACCAGTGCGAACTGGTGCACTCAAAACATGGAACTGGGCAATCTGACTTAGGAGCTTGACCTAAAATTGGATCCATAGTTCTCAGGATGGACAACCTGATTTGGCTGCAACACACCACTCGCCCATCTGGTGCACTGAACTGCCACAAGCCAGACCCCACCCCCTCCATGTGTGTGTAGATAGATAGATAGATGTCTACCTACCTACCTTTTGAAGGGAGTTCAGTTAAGAAAGTCTCCATAATGTTCATCTGCAGTACATTTGCATTTCATCATGGGCCTATGGTGGTAATATACATGGCAAATTATCAAAAAAAATAAAAAAAATAAAATAAGAGATGGTAAATCACAAACATTTCGATGATACTAAAATATTGTGTCATTCGTTTCAGCCCAGTGCCTTCTCTCTGAAGCCCTGCTGCCTCCTAGGTATTTTGTCCACATTTACATTTAATTACTGTCACTTGTCTGCAAGCAAAAAAAATGCTCCAAAACTTAAGCTAGCATAAAGACTGAGGATGGAGCCTTCATTTCTTTTTATTTTTAATTGCATCCAAATGTGGAAAACATTTATAATCATAGGGAAACACTCTCATTCCCTCCAAGTGAGGCCCTTTAATTACATTTTGAATGGGAAGTAATTGAAATGTATTATACATTGCTGTTATTTACAGTCACACTGCTGTTGTAAACCCATATGTTAGAGCACCAGCTATTGTGTCTGACACTTCCCGTTATCATTTATCTACTTAATCACACCCTGGACTGAGCTAACCAAGGTTCTGCACACCAGTGGCTCTTTACTCAGCAACACCTTCAGATATCCAAGCCAAAGATCATGCATCTCAGGTCTCTGGAAATTTTAAACACTTATGATTTCATGTATAGTTCTTACATCGATGAACATCTCTAAACATGTCTTATGAAAATAGCCTACCTTTATAATCCGGGGGGGGTTGAGTTCTTTACAATGCGCTCAGGAACACACAGCATTGGAGGCAGATGCCATTAACACATTTAATACAGGAATCAAATACCATTAACTCAGTATTGATGATTGCACAGAGCAAAGGGACAGCATTTTACTGAGTTGAACATGGTAAGGGAATTAAATTGTGTCCACTTTGTTATTATAAAAGGTCTGTTGCAGATTATCGCTTGGTTGTGCAAAGCTGCAGATGGCAAAGTAGCCCTGAGATCAGGTTAACCTCTGTTCGCATGCATTTGTTAGGAGACAAACAAACAAACAAACAAAAATGAGTATCAGCAGCTGTCCTGCATCTCCAAATGCAGCAGGTTTCCTTGTAGCAATTTTGCATAACTCGCATTTCAGGGCTTAATTACATTCCAGAGGGAGAAAATCTGCATGCACTGTAAATCTGAACACTCTCATGATTTGCAAGAGGAAATTTCTGGAGGATACCGAGGCATGTCAGTGCTGAAGAATACCGATGCTTCAGACCGTGTTGTTAGGTTGTAGAAGGCATGGGGAATAAGCAGAAAAAAAAAGAAAGAAAGAAAGAAAGAAAGAATTTACATAATAAAGTATCCAGCCCTGCTACGCGACTGGATGTTTAACCTCTCTAATTTCATGCTCAGCCTCCCCAGCATACAAAATGGAAGCAGCATTGCATTTGATATGCAGGATCTAGATGCCGATGTTTACCTCAAGCGGCTTTTGCATGGGGGGGGCGGCGGAAATCACGGCACAGTGAGCTCTATGGAAGGTAAACTCCCAAGGCAGCACATGCGTTTCAGTTGAAATTTCAGAACAACTACTTGAGTAATTTGTCCTTGCTTTGGCCTTTAACAAGAGCTTACTAATTCCAATCACTGGAGTGTATTTCAAAATGCAGCAGCAGCTGACTCCTACGTACGCGAACCCCGCTCTCTGGGCTTGTATCTGAGAAACGCGCACAGATCACATAACAAATTAAATGTGTGAGTGCATGGTGAGCCCACAACATTTTTCTTCATTATGGTGTTGTAGGAAAGGTATGATTACCAAGTATTAAGCCTGCTTTACGGCAGCTGTTTGGAAATACCTGCTGGATTGTGGGATGTGTCAGCAGGTTATGTTAAAGCACACTGCAGTACTGGTTTGCTTTGAATTAGAAAAGCTACAGCAACTGTACCTTGACTAATCCATAATCCATTAAGAATCCTAACCTACCATTTCCAACTGAATGTTCTTCCTACCCGTTTGAAATGATATTAAATAACAGGTTATTATCAAATTATTTTAATGAGTCAAAATGTGCAGCAGCCTCAATGTTTAGAAGAGAGCATCCCCGCACAGAACACTTTTTCTGTCCTCTTCCTGGCTGGGTGGATATTTTATTTGTTCGCTAAATAATTATTGCTATGAAAAGCAGAGCAAAAGGAAAGTGGTAATTCTTTTCCACGTCTGTCATAGAAACAATAATATTGTTTGATCACGCTCGGATACATTTCAAGTTCCATTGTTACAAGTTTGGCATCCTATTTCAGCAGGTGCTTTCTGTAAGGCTACAAACTTCAAGCTACTTAGAGATGCAGGACTGAAATGAGGTTTACTCCAGCGTCACCGGAAGCAGGAGTCACTCCACTTACCTCTGTGGTGTCACTCCAGATAGACACCAGCATCACTAAGGGAAGGGTCTAGGCCAAAGGGTGCCATTTACCCAGTAGAGTACAAATTATGTCAAATCACTTATGCAATAGACTTGGTTTTTTTTGCAGAAGCAGTCAAACTAGGAGCAGTCACACTGCAACTTCTGCATTCACAGCATGACTTCTCTGTTCCTAAAGGGGTGAATGGGGGTAGGTCAGAAAGGCACAGCACGACCACTGGGAGAGCGACTACGTTGATTCAGTGGCTGCACACTGTCATCTAGCACGTGTGCCAGGATTATGGCTCTAACCCTAGCCTAGACATTGGGATAATAGCCCAATTGGAGAAAATAAGCAGCTGCCTATGCCTAACCTGCAGATTGAGGGCCAGATTCTCCCATGCTCTGGAAATCTGTGCATTTCACCCCCAAAATATCTACTTGCTCCAGCTTCAGCAAGAGTTACAGATGTGAAGGTCACTTGAAGAAAGGAAATTAAAATAAACCCCTCACTATATTTTTCTGCTTCTTTTGGCCCATCACCCAGGTGACGCAATGGCATTTGCCATTGCTACACCCATTCTACCCTCCTCGAATACCTTTGGCTTCAGTTGGGTTACTACCAGCATATACAATTGCTATTAACCCAACAGCTTTAGGTGCTACTTTACTTCAGTCCCAACAAACATTTGCTGATCCTAACCTTTCCTACACTGCTGCGCAAGCAGGAACACCTGTATTTTTAATGCTTCCAAAAAGGTAATTACTTCTCTCCAAATAAGCTAGTTAATGCGATCAGCATGTTCCACTTGTTGCTGAAAATTGAATGTAGAGGTTTAAATGGAATCCAGCATTGTGAAACATGAAGTGGCAATACCTTTCTGAAGTAGACACTCACATAAGCCATTGCCAGGAATCTGCACTCATTTAATATGGAATTTACAAGGCTCCCAGGTACGTCAAGCGTGACTATTTCCCAAGTACTGAAAAACCAGATGGCAAGCAACTCCTGGCTTTGTCAGCACTACAGAAAGTGCTTCCCCAAGTACTGGCTGCACGTGATCTCACCAGGGCATCTACAAACACCGCTCCGCATCCTTCCTTGCACTTCCCATTGAGCCCGTGCACATTTGGCAGGTTGTTAAATAAGGACTAGAAATGCCCAAGCACTCGGCAAAACAAATTTCAGTAGCAGCTGCACATGCAGGGTGTTTTGCTGGTGACAGCCAAAAGCAGAAAGTCACTGTTGTCTGGTGCCCAGCGCAGGCATGATGCAGGCACTCTGGAGCTCTGGGCCTTGTAACCGACTGGCTCCAATACATGGGCCAAATCATTTCACCTTTCCCCACCGCCGTCCAACTGAACTGTTTGCTCTTGGGGCAAAGACTGCCTCTGATTATCTCTTTAAATGCTTAACCGAAGCCTCTCCAAGTGACACTGCATTATAAATACTAAGAATCCCCTACTGAACGGATGAAGCTGTCTGCATCAGTGCAGTGTTGACATGGTGCTGTTTTATAACAGCTAAGTTGACCCAACATTTCCATGCTGTAAGACCGTTTTTATAAAACCAAACCTTAGCAGAAAGGTTTCTGCACTTAAAAAACCTAACGAAAACAGCTGCTTTAAAACCAATAATTGTCACTTTGTGTTGTTTGATATCTCAAGGACTGCAGAGAGTGACAAGAAAGGGAAAAACTGATCATAAGCAAAAGTAAACCTGACTTTGTTGCTTTCCAGCATCTGTACCTGCAGGAAAAAAGATGAAAAAATAGTGGCAAGTTGGAATCTGAAAATGGTTGTACTTGTGATGATTTAAGAAAGGCATTTATCTCTAATTTGTACTGCTGAAAAATCTGTCCCCCTTGCTACAGGTACCACAGGAAATCAACACAGTTGTTTGTAACACATGATTTGTATTTGATAATACTGTAGTAAGGTTTAATCCTGGCAAAACTCCCACTGGCTCAATGGGGCCAAGACTTCCCTCAGTGGATATAACAAAGAGGTGGAAGGAGCAGAGTGACTTTCTTTTTTTTTTTTTTTGTGCTTAGAGTGAGTCTTCAACAGTGCAATAGAAATGCATCTCTCACAACCAGGGGCAATAAGAGCCCACAAAAGAGGTCAGCCACAAATATTTTAAAGCTCCCCTTCTTTGATTTGACTTTGCAGGTAAAAACACGGCTTATTTTGCTCAAGCAGAAGAGCTGCTGCTTTGCTGCAGCATTTTGCCTTCAGGTAGTTTTCAAAAAGCTGCGGATCTTTGCAGAAGGATAAATTCTCTCGTGTGGACCAACAACAAGCAAAAAAAGGCAGAGAGGGCAAAACTATGTGCTGAATTAATCTCACCAGCCCTGGTGGGTAACACAGGGTCAAATGGAAGTGATGATTGATTCTGGCTACAACCAGATGAGGATGGGAGGAGAAGGAAGATTTTTCTGAACAAGGAGAGAAAAACAAGTGAGCTAAATTTTTGCTTTCTCACACTAGTGCAGCCCCTTGGACATTGGTATCCGTGATATTCACCATCAGAGTCACAACAGGGCCGAGTCCACTCTTCAGTGCTAGGTACAACATGCTCGAAGTGGAAAGGATGAGGAATCTGGTGAAGCTTCCACTGAAAAGATTCCCCATGGGCTTTAGGTGGAAGCCGGGTTGGTCCCCACTGGCACATGCAGACACTGAAATGGAACGTGTCAAAGGGGGCAGGGAGCTCATCAGCAGCATCTTTTCAGTCTAATTTAATCAGACACACTGCAGCAGATTTCCACCCAGAAGTTATTGGGACCCTCTGGACATGAAGCTGCAAATCGCTGCTCTATTCTGGGAAGCAGATTCTCACAGCCTGCCTGCGTCACCCACGACACAGAGTTAACACAGCTCATTTTTAACAGCCCTTCAAACAGAATGGCAAAGTCACTGTCTGCCGGCAGAGAGGTGCTCACAGTAAACAGATGCAGCGGTCCCACGGCAAGGCTCTGGTGGTGATCCTGCGCATCAGATGTGTTCATGTGACAGCTCCAGAGATGATGTTTCTAACTGCCCATATCACACGGCCCAGCCACTGGGTTTTCTATGCCTCTCATGTTAGCACCAGCAACACACGTGCACATCCACTGGTGAAGCATGGGACAGACTAAAATCCAAGTCACTATTCCACAGCAAAGCTGGTACTTAGGGATGAGTGGGAGGACTACAACATCACTGCTTGCCATAGTTGGGGCCCCAATGTGCTCTCTGATTTTGGACAGACCTGTGCCTCCCTTCCTCCTCCTTTCCTTCCCCACATTTTCCATATGGCTCTATCACACACTTCTGTCTCTTATCTACTTGCTCACAGGTTCCCCTATGGCCACCATCTTTCTTCTCTAGCAATTTTTCCCTATAAACTTGCCCACGCACTCATCTTATTGTCTCCAGTTACCCACACTCCTCATCACCCCACACTCCCTTCTGATAAACCCTCCGTCGGTGTATTAGTGTCATTCGCAATGACTTGCTTTGGGAGTGAAGGATGCTACAATTCTTTGAGGTCTCAGTCCACTACGTCTGATGACTGTGGCCCCATGACTGTATCTGAAAAGCACCATCTTGGCACATCAAGACAAAATGCTACAATTAGACAAGAACCGACTAGGAAAACCGCACTACTGACTATACAAGGATCCCTTAAAGTTGGAATGACTTCAAAAGGGACCACAACACGGGCTTCCCTTTCCTAACTGCCTCCTTGTGAACTCGCAGATCTCCCCAGAGTTGTTCTTTCCTGCCAACATTTACAAGAATGTGACAGGATGCAGCGTTCAGATGCAGATCAGGTTTGGGCAGTAGTTTAAGACTGAATTAAAGTTTATATCTGGCTTCAGATTTAGGTGCACACAGATCACAGAAGCTGTTCTCATGAGTTTTTAGTCACAAGTGACAATATTTAGATCCCATCAAAATGAAAGCCCTAAAAAAGCACCACCTTTCTGGGTTTGACTCTGTTGCAAAACCAAACTGTAGAGGCAGGGAATTATAATCCTGAAACACTGAGCATCCCCAAATCAAAATGGTGTGAAATGCTATGAAATGCCGAATGGTCCATGTCTAACAGCGGCATAAAACTTACCACCGTTTCAAAGCTCATTAAAGCTTGAGGGAAGTCTTTCCAATGATTTCAATTAGCAGAGGAGCAAACTAGCTATGTAAAAGGAAAGCTGAAACAAGTTGCATTACTTAAAGCTATACAGGTAGGGCCCCCTTTCCCATCTGTGTAAATATCTTATTCAAACATTTTCAGTTACAAGTGGAGGACACATCTCATTGCCATCCACCTGTTCAGCTGGGCCCACATCACAGCCTAAAATTCAATCTCTTTCTTTGCATATTATTTGTTTCTTTCTCTGCTGCTTGTTCATGATCTAGGCTCCTCCCAATATTTAGAATACACCATTCACAACTGATCACTTTCACAACTACAGACCTTGAATTCACAATTTAAATCGCATTCTAAAATTTAAACAACTCAAAGTTGCATATTTGCTGATTAAGATGATCACCTGCCAAGAAGAAACAGTCTACCTAACCAGATCTAATGCCACCTGAATCCTCCTTTATCTACTCATTTATGGGCCTCAGGTTCCCTCCCAACAGCCTTATACATTTGCTTAGATATTAAAGCCAAAAGGACCTTGACAGACATTTAAGTCCCACCTCCTACAAAACACAGCCTGCAGGATTTCACCAGTCTTCCTAAATGCCACGGGAGAAGGCTACCAATTTGGGTAAAAAGAGGAGTACAAAACCACCTACAGGAAAATGCTTCTCACCACAAGGGCTTAGAAATTCAGGTCATTTACTTGTATAGGAACATACAACTTGGAGACAAATAAAAAACATAAAAACAAACAAACAAAAAATCAATACCGCTCATTATGAGCACTAACTTCCCCTGCTTATCTCGGTGGCTACTGAACAACCACCGTGGTCTCCGATAGAGAAAATGTTCAACATCAGATCTATGCAAGCAAAAGAGCCTCCTGAATCCCGCTCCTCTGCTTTCATTCATCCGTGCTCCGTTACCAAGGTTGAGACAAAAAAAGAAGAGTGATTTGGTTCGACAAGCAGAGCGAATTCACCCTCCGCGGAGCGCTCCTATGATCTCGCTTCCTTTCATAAACTGCAGGGTCATTTGTTTCGCTGCATTTTCAAAGGGTCCAAAGTTTTCCTCCCGACACCAGCTCCAGGTCACCTCCTTCCCCCCCCGGCGCCGAAGCTGGCTGCACAGCAGTGGACTGGAGAGACAAGCCGACCCCCACAAAACCAAACACTTCGCCACCGCCGGTTCGTTTCAGGGAACAGCACGACCTCCGTCCCGCGTACAAGCGCCTGCTTCCATCGGCATGGACGCCCTTCCCCTCGGACTGGCTCTCGCCACCCCGAGGGAACGGCTTTCCCATGCCACCGACGCCAGGGCCCCGCCGCAGCTTGTGGCACAACATTGTGCATCCATTTGTGTTGCCCGTGGGCACGCGCCGTATCGCTGTCCGCCCGTGGGCGCGAAACAGCCTTGCCCACGCTCAGGGCATCTCACCTGCTCAGCGCCTGACACGCCCACACCACGGTGCCCCCCCAGCGCGTCCCACCTGCTCCCAGGCCCCAGGGCGGCCCCGCCCCGCTCACCTCGTCGCCCTGGCCGAAGCGCAGCCCCAGCGCCACGAAGCGCTCCACGCGCA
>NW_005841879.1:4165251-4165531 GCF_000455745.1 Alligator sinensis
GTGTCAGGGGTGTGTAGGGGGGCAATTTGATTGGCAGGGACAGGGGGGGAGCTGGCAAGCCTGGAGCGAGGTGACCTCAGGGGCAGCAGCTAAGGGCGTCTGCGGGAAAGCCCTGGGGCCGAGGGGCCGGCAGTGGGCACTGAGCCACGGGTGTCCCCGGCCCAGGGTCCTGGCACCGGGCGTCTCCTGGCGCTGTGCCTCCTTGGCGCTGTGCGGGCCGGCTCCCGGTCCCATCCTCGCCGGGCGCGAGCCGGGCCCGTCTGTGTGCACGCGGGCCGTG
>NW_005841879.1:4165823-4194146 GCF_000455745.1 Alligator sinensis
GGTTCGGCAATTGGAGCCTCTATCGCCTTCTTAAGAAAGATGCGCTGGGTTCGAAAGGACCCACAGCGCTTAGAGATCCGTCTCTCCGTCTTTCTCTCCAACTTGGGCGGAAACCACCCAAGCCTTTTGTACGGCTAGCAAGCCAATAGCTAGCCGCCACGTGTGCCTAAATTAAGAGCGGCCAATAACATGACTCAAATCTCAATACAAATGGCGGGAAAACTCCTTTGCAGCGTGCATCGCTAAATGCAAGAGTAATGCACAATGCAAAGAAGGCTACAGAACGGCGGGAAACACTTTTCTGCACGCAGGTTCTCCATAACAACAGAACACTCCGTCGTGCAAAAGAGCTCCAATTCGGCGGGAACATAATTTAGCGGTGCCGAAGTACACACAATTAAAAAATCCACAACTTTGGGTCGTGACAGACGCTAAGGGAGAGCTGGCGGAAAGGCCGTGAGCGTATTGGAGCGGCAGGGAGAGGCCCGGTGCCCTGGGAGGAGGACAGATGTCTAAGGGCCCGGCGTGGACCAAGCGCCCCCCACCCTGCTGCAGTCTGGGAGAGCCTGCCTGGCCGGGTGCCGACGTGGTGCTCCCGCACTGACGGGTGCAGCTGCCTTGGTGTTATTTCTGCTGATGGCTGCCCGCGGGCTCAACGTTAACGATGCCCTCTTGATTTGCCCCCTCTAGTCCTGCCTTTTTTCTCCCTTGGGCCACGTTAAAAGTCCACATCCACAAGTTCTCTGGGGCGTGAGGAAGCCGCTGACCCGCAATGGATGGACCCATGTTTGTGCCCCATGGTCTGGGCCTTGTAAATCCTGCACACAGTCTTCGGGCAGGGGTTGAGGCAGACCCTCCCTCCTCGGGGGTGCGGAGTCTGGCTCGTTAGACACGCCGCCATCGTTAGCGAGCACAAGAGGCCATTATTTCCATTTTATGGCTCGCGTGACTTTACGAGCAATGTTTTGCAAGTTATTGATAAGGCAGCTCATTTTAAAATACTGTGTGTTAAAGATTTCAGTTACCAGCTGAAATATCCTCTATCGGTTCCTCTGTTGAGATAACCAAGGCCCAACATTGGCACCAAACAGCTCTGGACATTTCACAAGGGAAGGAAGCCCATCCAAATCCCCCCTTCCCAGGAGACATGCACCCCCTCCCCAGCAGTTTGGTTTCTTCAAACACAGGCATCATCCTAATTTTTATGTGCAGACATAATACTGTTGGAGAGGGCAGGCTTGACAGCCTGGTAAACTGAAGTCTCCTGTTGACCCACAAAACAGTGACAGCACAAGCCATAGTAGCAATGCAGGCTTCCCACGTACCTGCCTCCGCCAAAGCTCCTTAATTTAAAAGGCTGCAGAGAGGGTGAGGAGTTGCTTTGGGAGACTGTCACCGTATCATTTCCTTAATCATACCATAAAAGTTCCATAAAACACCCTGTAAATTAATCCATGTCCTGACATTTATAAAAACTTGGAACCACATTTTTTCTGCTGATGTTTACAAGCATGGGAGAGACCGACTGCGAGTCACTGGAGTGCAAATTTTCACCTGTGCACATGCATTTTTACCACGCGGGTGAAGTTTCTTTGTTTTTTTAAATCACAAAACGGTAACCTGGCCAGCCAGGGGAGAGACATGTCCTTTTTGACAAAAGAAGGAATACATCTGCAGACTGGATTTAACCCCAAGTATCGGAAAAACCTGAAGACCTCCATTTCTGGTCTCTTTCCAATTGTATTTTTGCCCCAAACAGAAAATTGACGAAACGTAGCTTTGAGATCTGCGGTGTGAGCTTTCGAAATGGAGGGCGAGAAGGTAGAAACAGTCAACTGGGAAACACAGGTGTGGGCAGGGGAGAGGGGAGAAGACTTGAGAAGGAAGATGAGCTGAGAACAGGAAAAAGGGAAGCAATGAGTTTTATGGGCTGCTACTGGAGACTGAAAGGTTATTATAATAAAAGCAGGGTTCTGAGCTTCATGGACCAAAGGCTCATGCCTTTTACCTGGGGAGAGCTGAGCTCTCACTATGTCAGATGCTCCTATTGAAATAAAGGGACTGTGTTCTCCAACAGGAGACTAGAGGTGAATTCCCATTAACTCCTACAGAAGTTACTTATGCACTGCGTTGGTGGAAATAGGGTCCTTGTTGGGGAATAACACGTGATGAAGATTGCATGAAGCCTCTCTGCCTGGTGTCCATTGCAATCTTCCATTTCTTGGTAAACAGGGACTCATTTAGAGAAAAGCCCTGGGAACTGAGCTGGGACCGGGGAGCAGGGACTGAAGTCTGCGAGCTGCCGCAGGGAAGTTGAGTGCCCAGATGTGTGACAGCACCGCTATCAGAGAGCTGGGAAGTACACAGGAGCTGTTGCAGCAGACAGCCGCGTTCTGAGCTGAGCTCTGACGGCTGGGAGCTGATCCAACGGCGCACACGGGAATTGAGACGTGAGAGGTAGGCGCTGGATACCAGGAGTTAAGGTCCGAGATCTGAAAGCTGGGAGTGGCCCAGGTGTTCAGCTCAGCGTCCTCGCTGTACTACACTTGCTTGCCTTGTGACCATAGTAGGAAGATGTAGCATGAAAGGCTGGGCTGTGGGTGTGGGAGTTCACTTTTCTTGTCAGCAACAGGGTGTGCAGTAGGGAGGAAAGCATTTTGCCTGAGATTTTCCCAAGCTGCCCAGAAGATCAGGCCTCTCAGCTCTCATCAGAAATCAACGGGGAATTGTACACTGTAAGTTCCAGCATGGACTTCAAAATCATACCATAAAAGCCTGTGGTACACAGTTCCTTCAGAGCTGCACAAAGCAACTAGAAGTTAAACTACCAGTGAATTTTGAACAATGAGTGGCCCTTTAAAAATCACTGCAGGATCTCAGTGCAAAACGTCACTGACTTGAATTAGATACAAAAAAAAAGGCAGGATATTTAACATTTCAAGGCTGCTAATACATCTAAACCTGGTTAGAAAAGAGGCTACATGTTAATAGTAATATCATTATGAATTATTGTATATAATGACTTCCAAAGTGGTTAGCAATATTAACGAGATGAGCATTATAACTGCATAGCGTGGAAAGAATGTATTATTTATTCCCCTTTCAGAGAGATCAAATAACTAACCCATCATCACAAAAGAAGCCCATGAAGTGAATTCTAGATCAGGCTTCTTAAGTCAATGGACACATTACCATTGTAGACTTCAAGGTGCTTGGAGTTAAACTGTACCGAAGTGTAGCAGAGGCGCCAGATCTGCCTCCTGGGGCTGGACATTAATGTCTCTCTGTACAGGGACATTTTCATTGTTCCTCTGTAGATGGTGTGAATTCTGGAGCAAGGTGCTCTATCAGAAGTGAATTGCATTTAAAACACTGAGTAAGATCATCTGGAACAAATAGCAGCCTCAACTGTTTTTCATGGTGCTTATTATATTACAGAACATTTTTGTGGCAAATACACATTTCACTCTATTTCTAAAAGAAAAGTCTGCAGACAAGCTCTCATCAGAGATTTCCACAAAACATGATATATTTGTATCTTCAGGAGAGATACTCGACAGATAATTAAAATGCAATTCTACTTTGAAAAGTGACTTGCTAAAAATGGTACCGGGGGCGGGGGGCATTACCTCGTGCATTGTCTTGTACTGACTCCACATCAGATCTGCTTGGTTCACAAATGAGAAGATACTGTTTTAATTGCCTGCCCTTCCCTGCAAACATACCATGGGATTTTAAACCAAATGTAGGCTCTTTCTGCTTCATATATTGTTACCAGTAATAAAAATACTGGAAGTGGGATTTAGTCAACCAATTCAGCTGGTTATGTATGGGGGTGTCTGCATGTGCATTTAAGCACGCCTAAATTTAATGTGTATTAGCTTAATGTGCATTAAGCAGGTTTAGGTAGGTGTCTACACGTGCAGGCATTAAAGCACATAAATGCTGTGTGTTGACTGCCTTGGGACTAAGGTTAGTGCTTTAAAGATTTGCACCTAAATTTGATACCTGCATTTGCAGGTATCAAATTTAGGCACAAATACCCTAAATTTGCCATTTTTAATGTGCATTAAGGTGTGCACATGTAGACACACACCCTTATTGTGCATTAACTTAGGCTAATGCGCATTAAAGGGCCCTGTGTAGAAACACCCTATGAGACAAAATAAAGTCCAGCTCAGTCCCCCATAGCTGGGTGTTCACATTTAGATATGGGCTCAGTGGCAACATTTGGATTCAGATCTGGATTTTAAACACTCCTGTTCCCTGAAGCATTTGGATCTTTACCATTTGGTTTTTAGGCCCAACTTCATCTTTTATCAATGAACAGAGGAGATACAATTTGGAAACCCACTGGGAGTTAGCCTGTTGACAACAAAGATACCATATTCTACATACGACTCTAAAGTCTTTGCTATAGTCTTGGTTTGTACCAAGTCTACTGTTATGAAGTCCTTACCCACTACTGGACTATAAATAATAATATATATTGCCTTTCTGAAGATAACTGCTCTTCAAAGAGCTTTGTCGCTGGCTCAGAGCACTGAGGATTTTAATTATGGATGCGAAGGGGGGAAAAAGACTCTGCAGATAAATCAATCTGTCTGGAATATGGCAGCTGCTGAGCTTTGATCCCCTGTAGAGTCAGTTATCTTATTATTTTTCCTGTAAGATTTTTTTAAAAATCTATAAATAGTATATTCATAAAGTTACTAGACATTTTGAAAAAAGCAATACATCATCTAAAAGCAAGAAGGTTTCTGAGGACACTGGGTCTAATGCTCAATGAGGTGTGCATTTGTCCATGCTAGGCCGTGTTCTTCTAAGATAAGCTAAAAAGGCCTGGGGCTGTTAAACACTTGCATGAATGATTTGCAAGTGAAGTGCACGGAGAGCAGAAGATGGTTAGGATGACTCAGTCGGTGCCATTCATGCTGGCATATGAACGCCCCAATATAGCACTGGTGCTACAGAAGCAGGGGGCTTTGGGAAACTACATGAAACATAAAACTTAGGTTCCCAATCACGTACATTCCAGCACCTAACCTTCTTCTCTCCACCCCAGCTTTAATTAAGTTTTGCCCTTCTTAAAAATGCTTGTATGATGCTATAGGGTAGAGGCTGCATTTCAACAGGGATCTTCCAGTTCATACTGTGCAGGATTTATATTTCTTCTGAGTTAAAACCCCCTACCTAAGGTATCATCTGAATCATACTATGCTGCTCATGGTCAGAAGTCCCTGCATCTTAGATGTGAAGTTGTGTGGAACTCAAGTTCCAAAGGAAGCATAATAGTAAGAGTTTCAGCACCTGAAATATGATCTCTGGTAATACTGCCATCTCTTTCCTTCTGAATGACCAGAAGTTTCCTTGAAGGCCTTGAAGGGTGTTGATGGCACTTGCAAAGTTTCATTACAATCAGCAGTTTTCCCATCAATGTCATTTCAACTTATTTAGCAGATTTAAATCCAGTGTCAGAAACTGTGCATAGAAACTGCATCGCCAAAGGCAGATGACCTTAGCATTTGCAATTTTGGTAGCCTTCCAACATGCAATAGCAACATCTTTAGAGATAAATGTTGCTATTGGGGGCACATGTCACTCTCACTGGGAATCTTTCTTTATAAACCACAAGTCTTCTAGCTTTCAGCCAATAAAAAGTGACCTTCAAGCCTGGGACATTGTAATTAATGATGATAAAGAGCTGCTATGCTAAAAGTAGGATACAAGGTCTAGGTTCTTTCAGTGGGTTTCAAGCTACTGGAGAGTGATGGGGGGTGGGAAATGGGGAGACAGGAGGAAGAAAAGAAAGGAGAACCGGGGAAAGAGACTGTGGGATGTTTTGGATCTGATGCTCAAAAATAAATAAAATAATAAATTAAATCAAGGAACATTTTTATCACCTTTGAGAAAATTTCAGCAAGCTCTGCCCAGAAGCAAGAAGCCTTCTTGAAGCCCTCACATTAGCTGTCTTCCAATGGCCCTAAAGCCCAGTCTGACAGAGGCTTATCGCACGGGTATAACTTTACAGTTTCCGAATGGTCCCATTGACGTTTCTGGCATTGCTCACAGTGCATAGAATTAGGTGGATACATAAGCCCTGGCCTGATCAGGGCTCTAGAGGGAGTTAGTTAAGATTACCCCAGCTTGCACAGGGTTCCTTACACGTCTTGCCATTATTATAGAAAATAACACACAGAGGGAGGCACATACAGAGGGAGGCAACATTACCTTTTTTTTTTAAAGGCAAAAACAGCAAGTTTTTATGGGTAGCCACTACATATGGCTTGCACTGCTGTTGATGGCTATTAGCTAGAAGCACAAATGCCCATTCCAAAAATTCTCATTCCAAATGATGTATGGCAAAAAGCCCTCCGTTCGTTCACATCAAGCCAATTCCACAGTAAAAAAAAATAAAAATCACTGGGTTAGACAAAAGTCAAATTTCCGCATATTTGAGTATTTCTGTTGATTGAACTGGCTCCTAGCTTTGTTTGTGACACTAGTTCCCTTGGTATTTTAAAGGCTCTTTACTCCACCAAGTGGTTGATCACTTCGGTGCACTTCTTCCACCAGCTAAAGAAAGGGATACTGTACATTAAACAGATGAACATGCAAAAGGCGGTGCCCATCACAATAGCCACAAACCACCTGGAGAGCCGTACCATGGGTTCAGATAAAAAATATGCTTCTATACTCCCCACGACCCAAATCTCTTCCTGGGCCTTACCTGTAACCAAAGGCACCCAAATTGCTATTGAATGTTCTCACTGGATTTCAGGTCATCTGGAAACTGGATTAGGGCAGGGGCCCCACGTACCATCTTCTGAAGAAATCTGAGCACAACCTATCCTTTCCTTTTTCGTATAGGGCTGGCTGGCCCTAGCCCATATTTCTCAAAAGCTGCAGACTGCCCTGTTACACAGCTCTGTTCTGCTAAATCTCAATTCTTGGGACATTGGTTTATACAAATAAGACTGAGATTTGGGGATGGGGAAGCCTAACTGGCACCAGGCTATATTTATTGAAACCAATTCAACCAAAATGAACATGGGATCACAGTGAGTTGGCTAGTAAATTATCTATCATTGTGGCAACACTTTAAATAAAACTGACTTTTTAATTCCATTTAGTCTTTTCCCTGTCCAAAAAAGACTAGACAATGGAGTTGATCTTTTCCATCTGTGATTTTATGATATCTGGCAGAAAGGACTGTAATTCCCACATATTCCTGAATATAACAACTAGAATTGGGACAGAATAAAATTGGAGCATGACACACCATATTGACATGAAAGCCAAATTGGAATAGCTTGTTTTGTCTCAAACAGATTGCATGAGAGAAGAGCCCAAAGTTGGCTGATTCATACAAAAGAAAAGGATCAACAATATTTATACAAGATAATTTAGAGGCGGCATCATTAAAGCTATGACTGTCGATGGACTACATGGGTTATAGGCTGAAGCACAGCTGAAAACAGTATGAATGTTTCCAACAGCTACTAGCCAAATGAAATAATAGAAAATTAGGGTTGGAAGGGACCTGAGGAGATCATCTAGTCCAACCCCCTGCTCAAAGCAGGAACAGCCCCAACTACATCATCCCAGCCAAGACTCTGGCTAGCTGGATCTTAAAAACCTCCAAGGATGGAGATTTCACAATCTCTCTAGGTAACCTGTTGCAGTACTTTACTACTCTCCTACTGAGAAAATTTTTCCTAAGCTAAACTTTCCTTGCTGCACACCTTGAGCCCGTTGCTCCTTGTTCTGTCCCCTGCCACCACTGAGAACGGTCCAGCTCCATCCTCTTTCGAACCTCCCTCCAGGTAGCTGAAGGCTGCTATAAAATCCCCCTCGGTCTTCTCTTCTCCAGACTAAATGCTTACTGAAGAGGAAATTTTAGGAGCAGAGAAAAAATGATAAAAAGGAGCCCAAATAGGTTGGTCTTAGAGGCTTGTATAATCCTCTTTAAAAACGACTGTGGTTGACATTAAGTGTATTGAATGCAGCATGTAAATGGTATTATTCCAGGTGTCCTTCAGGCAGAATTGATTCATAACATTTTAAAACCTTACGCAACCTATGTCTCTGTCAATTTTGGTATTAAGACTGGGAATAAATTAGGAAAGACAACAGTCCTGAGATAATACATTCACATCCAGCAGTTTCATAAAGACTCCGGTGACAGATGTTTCCTTCTGTGTACTGTAAATGTTTTGGTCTTGATTTTCAAGTACCTTATGAATTTGGTACTTGAAATTGCCCAAGTAACAGCCCACTGACTGTTTTAGATGACTGAATTTTATACCTGCATGCAGCAGGAGAGGTTGATATTGGGTTCAAGCTAATGTAGTGTATTCGATTGAGATATTATACAAGTAACCCACAAGTACGGTAAAAGGGCTTACTTAAGGCAGGTGCTTCAGCAAGCTGCTCAAACACATGTACAGTCCCCCTGCTGAATCGAGGCCTAATGCACGTATCTCTAGATCTTTAGGTAGGCTGTGTCCAGTGCAGTTTGCATTGCCTGTTTTAAATCTCTGGAAGAATAAGTTGCTCAAGACTTCTGCCTTGCTAGGGGACATGGGTGGTGGCAGCAGCATCAAATGTTAAGCCAATGGCTTGCCCAGTACAGATGATACCCTTTATTGACTTGACTCTGCTACTGCAGTGCTTTAGCTGAAACGACACTACCACAAAAGCAAACAAAAAACCTAGATTTTAAGGAAAAAGTTTATTGGCTCAGGGATTCTAGGGGCACTCTGTGTCCTTCCAGACCAGTTTCATTTATATCCCCCCGCAGATTTCACTTGCACTTGTGGTAGACTTTGGCAAAGAAATGTTACTGAATTTCAGGGGTCATGAGGTTGACGCTAAGCATTAATTTTGTCTCTAGTATATCATCCATACACCTTTCATCTAAAGAAGACTATAACAGCAATAAAAAACCTGGGGGTGGCTGTGTCTAAAGTACAGATGTACAGAAAAGCAAGTAGTCTAGGTTCCAGGGTCAAGGTTTTCAAAGAGTGACTGGTGATTTAGATGCTTCCGGGTGCAGGTGCCCAGCTCAAGTCACTTCAAAGGAACTTGATTTTCAGAAAGCATGGAGCACCCAGAGACTGAGTTCCTCGTAGTGGCAATTAGTCCCTCTGAAATAATCGTGTATAAGTATACTGGCAACTAAGTATATTGGCAACTAAGATGGTAAACTAGTCAGACGAGACCAATTCAAATAGCCTCCATCACAAGGAACCACCAGCTAGCAATGAAACAATACCCCACTGTCCTCTCTCTCAGCTCAACACACCCTGGGTTCCCAAAAAGACTCCTTGCAGCCTGCCCTGAGGACTGATGATTTGGGGCTAGTTCCAAACTCTTCGTGAGAATGTCCTGCTGACAGCTGTATCACTTTTATATGGGTGATCTCTTGCTTGAAGAGGAGGGTAGAACTCCCCCAAGACCACAGCAAACACTTTGCTAGAACTGTACACATGATCACATCACATCACAACTGTATCCAGCCAGTCAGTAGCCAAAGCTCAGCGTGCATTTATTTTATAGTCAAGTGCACTCAGCAGGTCTGTCTTTTTAGCTGTTTTGGAATGATCTTTTAGAAATGGCTTACAGCAATGTATTAACAATGATCCCCAGTCCTGACACTCAAATAGAGTGTGAGGGCTCACTAATGAGGCAAAAAGGCAGTGCCCATCTCACAGAATTAGGGAAGATGGACACATGCAGTGGCCAGAACAGGCAGGTCTCAATCGCAACAGCAGCAGTTTCCATTAACTGCAAAGCACCCCATCATACTGCAGAAATCAACCATCATGCACAAAGCCACCTAAGGACAAGGCATGCTCTACTTAAATTAGTCCTATTCCTTTTCTTGTCATCTCTGGTGGGTCAGGCAAATTGCTGCAGCTCTCATGGAATCCTCCCTGGAAGCGCGTGAACAGGGCGAAGAGCGGGGAATTGCTACACACAAACGACACTGCCGTATGGCACGATGTTTATAGGATAAGAGACAAAACACAAGGATGGAGACATGCGACAGGATTTCCATCTCATTTCAGGAGCACAGATGCTCTCCTGCTGCTGCAACTTTGAATCCCAATGTGAGCAGATCTACAACATTTCAAAACATTAAAAGACAGCCTGACACAGGTACCTGCTGGTTGCTAAGGTCCAGATTTTTTTTAGGAAATATAGGTCCCTAGCTCCAAATGAAATCAATGATCAATGTCTCTTCAAAACTGGGCTTAAGTGATTCCTCCTTCATCATCTTAATGGATCCTGCACTCCTGTGTACTGCCAGGCTCACTGTGCTGGGAATGCCTGGTATTGTGGAGGCAGCCTCTCCCTCATTACAGGTAATGGTTTTTTTGATCCAAGATGTTTGTCCAAGCCCCGATTGCTCTTTGCCAAGAAAGCCAGCACCTGTTCATTACCTGATGGACAGCTTCCATTTTTCAGCAGACACCAGGAGCACTTAGAAAGCCACAGTTAAGTCTGCTGGAGAGGAAGTGCCGCCACATTCATCTCTCACAGTTGAATCGGTTTCTATGGAAATTGCTATTATTGAATAGTAATAATTAGCCAGTAAGATATCAGGTTATCCAAGCCATTAAAATATGTGGCATCATAAGAGAAAGCAGGGTCATTGTTTGTATTTTCCTTTGAATTTTCTAGCTTTGTAACCAAAAAAAAAAAAAAAAAAAATCCTAGAGCCTCACTTAAGACCATTTATTTTTAATGCACTTTCCAAGCAGCTGCTCTTATCTGGAAGAGCTGTGCTGCATGCAATCAAAACAGGTGCAGCATACCACCGCTAATGAGGTGCCTTGCAAGGACTTGAGGCCTAATCATTTTTACCAGGTTTTCTCCAGCACTTGTGAGGAAGGAACCCTGCCACCACCATCACCACAGTCAGCCAAGACCGGTGAGTCACAAAATAAATGAAGGTGGGTTCCTCAGTGGTGTAGGATTTGCAGCTTGACTGGTGTTCAGCCTATGGATGGATACAGTTTATAAGCCCTAATGACTGCTCCACAGGCACGTACTTTTTCACCAGTATAAACAGGTACTTAGACTACACAGCCCAGCTAGTTAGACTTGGCTTGTAGCTTTTCAGAACAAAGGGCAAGGTAGGAGTAGAGAGCGTTGTGAACATGGAAGACCTCTAGGGACAGAAGCTATTGAGCAATTCTCTTCTGTCATTACTAAACCACGGCAGGTCGCTAAAGGAGAAAGTCAGTCTCCTCAAGCTTCAGGTGCTGCCAAATCAGCCTGCCTTACTGACACCTATGAAGTGAGAAGGGACTGCCCACAGAGAAAGCAAGACAGACTGCCTACAAACTGTAGCCAGCTGCTCCTTTAAGTTGCTTATTCCAGGTTAATTCTTACCTCTTACCACCTACACTTCCTTCACACTGGGCCACAGGGGAAGGAACCTGCTGCTCTTAGCTACTGCTCATAAAGCACAGGAACACACAGTAATCCCCAGGCAGCATTGTTTCCTTAAAGCAGAAAGGGTTATCATCCATTCGAGGCTTTTATTGGACTTTAAAAACCATATTAAAACCTGCCTTGAGCAGGACCCTGGCACAGCGTGGCTTCATTGCTGAGGCAGGGTTCATTGTTCAACACGGACAGCTTTATTCCCCAAAGCCAAAAATAGAGGTTCAAGCTCATAGGCAGACAATAAAACTGGATTACCCAGAAAGTGCATTTCCTGGAAAAAGCATCTCGCCATGCGTTGTTGAAGCTTACTCCAGCCTGGTTCACATGGAGCAGAAGTGAGGGCTGAATTATTAGCAGCAGTGTTCTTGCCTACGTGT
Source organism: Alligator sinensis (assembly GCF_000455745.1). Classification (NCBI taxonomy): domain Eukaryota; kingdom Metazoa; phylum Chordata; order Crocodylia; family Alligatoridae; genus Alligator; species Alligator sinensis. The sequence goes on from NW_005841879.1 coordinate 4,177,661, forward strand.
TGCACAGTATTATGCTGCCATTCTGGCTAAGCCAACACTATTAAACATCTTATGAAAAAGGTTCTGGTTGCTCATGTAAAGGTGCTGCTTGCAGTTTATTTAGGAATAAACATCTGGAGGGATGTTGCTTGCTACTAAAGTATTTTTGAACAAATCTTGGGTAATGTACCATTAAAAAAAAATCATCAAAAAAGCAGAACGACAGGCACAGTATAACTCCTTCCCTCCCCCCCTCCCTCCCCACCTGCCACTGCCACTTGCACAGAAGCCCCCATACTGGTTCTAGGCTTAAAATCAAGCCAGATCACAGCAGGTCTGCAACTTTAAGATAGAAAATGATGCCACCTGATGATTCAGACTCAAAAGCTTTAAAAAAAAAAATCCATAGCTATAAGCAGCAGGTTTGCTAACCTAGACTGGTTCTTTAAAGCAGCAAATTAGCCTTGATATTGGCGCATAAACAGACCAAGAATATTTGAGCAATCCTAACATTTTATAAAAGATGGATACAACCGTCCAGTACAACAGGCAGCAGCTCTAAGTAAATTATTTATCAGAGAAGATCCCAATAAGAAAGTCATAATAAGCAGTACTGAGGTAAAGAATCAGTTTGCAAAGTCAAAGGCAACACTTCAGTTCATAACCACGCATTTCTTTCAACGATTTGCTTATTACCAAATTAGAAAGGCTATACTTCCAAATACTGATTGTTTGTTCTGCAGTTCATTCTGTGGCCCAAGGTCCACTAAAGCACAGGAGTTCTGCACATCAGCCAGGCCAGCTGGCCTCCATTTTCATCAGGGTTTTTGTTGCGTCACCATCCTAACCATTTTCAGTGCCATTTCCCCTTGATCAGCTGGTACCTAGCATAGAAAGACAATGCATATTAACTGCTTTGCAGAGGCAGGACTCTAGATAGTTTGTAATCATGCTACTATTTAGCTTGCTTTTTTGAGGACAGCCTTTCAGCTTCTTATCCAATATGAAGGCTTGTAAATAGGTAAAGGTGGGGTAGCACAGTCACAGAGACATTAAAGTGACTTGCTAAGGGTCCAACCAGGTCTGTGGCAAAGCCAGGAAGACTAGGCAGGAAAAGCAGAAAAAATATGCATACAACTGCTCTCATCATTTCCATCTATTTTTTTTAAATGAGCATGTTACTTGCCATGTGTCCAGCCCTTAGAATCCAGTAGAAAGCCAAGTTCTCATAGGACTTGTAGAAAGCAGCCGTCTCAGTGGATTCTGGACATACATACAGAGCCTTCCACTTCTGCTGGCTGAACTGCTCCAGCTTAGGCCATTTCAGCTTCCGGACCCACGCCTCTTGTCCTGAGACAGGGACAGAACGGAGTTATGCATATTATTTTAATCGAGGCAGCACTGGAGATGTCCCCCTGTACTCAACACTAGCATGCACAAAGCAAAGATATTAGGAAATCTAATGTAAGATATCACATCTTCCCAAAGAACCTTGTCTGCCTATGATCTGGAGAGACAAATCCAGTTTGAGAACTGAAACTAAGCATCACAGAGATGCTTAATGGGATCTTCTAGACTGAGCACTGAGTCCCATGGAGAGAGTGGTTTTCTTTAATCTTTACTAATCTAGAGGAGCCCCTGGGAACCCCATAAGATTGGGCCCCTAATATAGTCCATGGCCCATTGTGACCTATTTATAAGAGGACTGGAAAAAGGCCAATGTGGTCCCCATTTTCAAACAAGGGAGGAAGGAGGACCCAGGAAACTATAGGCCTGTTAGTCTTACCTCAGTCCTGGGGAAGCTCTTTGAGAAAATTATCCAGGAGCACATCTGCGAGGGGCCAGCAGGGGAGATTATGCTCGGGGGCAAACAACATAGGTTCATTAGAGGCAGGTCCTGTCAGACCAACCTGGTGGCCTTCTACGACCACATCACAAAATCCTTGGATGCAGGTGTTGCAGTGGACGTAGTCTTTCTGGACTTTAGGAAGGCCTTTGATACTGTCTCTCACCCCATTCTCATTAAAAAATTAGGCAACTGTTGTGTCGATGCCTACAAAGTCAGATGGGTCACAAATTGGCTGGAGGGCCGCACCCAGAGAGTGGTGGTGGACGGGTCATTTTCGACCTAGAGGGATGTGGGCAGTGGGGTCCCGCAGGGCTCGGTCCTCAGACTCACACTGTTCAACATCTTCATCAGCGACTTGGACGAGGGGGTGAAAAAGCACCTTGTACAAATTCGTGGATGACACTAAGATGTGGGGAGAAGTGGGCACGATAGAAGGGAGGGACAGGCTACAACTAGATCTGGACAGGTCACAGGGTTGGGCGGATGAGAATAAGATGGGATTCAATACTGACAAGTGCAAGGTGCTGCACCTGGGGAGGAAGAACCAGCAGCAGACCTACAGGCTGGAGAACTCCCTTCTTGTCAGTGCAGAGGCAGAAAAGGATCTTGGAGTCATTATTGATTCCAAGATGAACATGGGCCGACAGTGTGAGGATGTGGTCAGTAAGGCCAACCGTACCTTGTCATGCATCCACAGATGCATCACAAGCAGGTCCAAGGAGGTGATCCTCCCCCTCTATGCAACACTGGTCAGGCTGCAGTTGGAGTACTGAGTCCAGTTCTGGGCGCCGCACTTCAGGAGGGATGTGGACAGCATGGAGAGGGTTCAGAGGAGGGCCACTTGCATGATCAGGGGGCAGCAGGGCAGACCCTATGAGGAGAGGCTGAGGGACCTGAACCTGTTCAGCCTCCACAAGAGAAGGCTGAGAGGGGATGGGGTGGCCGTCTATAAACTTACCGGGGGACGAGCAGAGAATGGGAGAGTCCCTGTTCCCCCGAGCACTACCAGGAGTAATTAGGAATAATGGCCACAAGTTGACCGAGAGTAGACATCAGGAGGCGCTACTTCACCGTCAGGGCGGCTAGGATTGGAACCAACTTCCAAGGGAAGTGGTGCTTGCTCCTACCCTGGGGGTGTTCAAAAGGAGGCTAGATAATCACCGAGCTTGGGCCATATGATCCCAGCATTCATTCCTGCCATGGCAGGGGGTCAGACTTGATCTGCTCAGGTCCCTTCCCACTACCAACTATGAAACTATGAAACTTCTAAAAAGGTTACATGAATATGTCTCAAATAGTATACAATTAGAAGTTATAATCCCTATTCCATGATGATATCTTTGAACTTTAATTTATCTTAAAATTAAAACTATCTTTATACAAGTTTATTTTCTTCAAAAAAAGCGTCTCAACCAAAAAAAAAAAAAAATCAAAACATGACTAAATAAAGAAAAATCTGATTTCAATTAAAAAAAACATTTTAATTTTTTTTAAAAATTGATTTTTTTTCCACCCTGCATTCAGGTCTATGCGTAAATGAAGCATGGATGTGAACCTTGGGACATTCTGCAGTACAAGCAATTCCAGCGTATCCGTGTTTCCCCTGGTATTCCTGAATCCCCACTTCCTACACCCTGCAGGATGCTACCGCAATAATATTGACATCTCCTTCAGAAACCAGAGGCAAAACATGCATCACATGACATTATTTCATGATTTCTTATAGTCATCTAACTGAGACCATCTGAGAAGGCAAAGTCTGCATAAAAGGCTGGAGAGGATTATAGTTTGAGACAGCAAAGAGAAACCAATTCTAGGACATTAAAAAGAAAAAAGCAGCTTCCACCCCACCTAATCTCTGTCTTCTGATTTCTAGAGCAATTTATACTTTAAAAAGAGCAGCTCAATTTTAGCTCAAAATATAGCAAATTGGTGTGCCATACACTGCTAATCAGTTTTGACAGCCTAAATACCTAAAGATTTTGACAGCCTAGAGACTTATTGATTGCAGGGCTGTTCACTGAAGGAACTAAGAAGAGAACTGGAGCATCTGAGCAGTTAGGGGCCGAGAGATCTAAAGGATAAAATCATCCATAATATAAGATGATGGTTTGCCCAGCCTACTGCAGGGGACTATTTGAACGAAGGAGGAAAGAAAAGAGAATGAGGCCTGGCAGACTGGCAGCAGCCTATAATATTCCAGCAACACCCAGGGTGGAGAGCAAAAAACCACTTCATTGCACAACTGGCCAAACAATGCAACACGAGCAAACTTTCTGAGCCACTGAGATGCACGCAAGCTGACACCTGCTGTTAAGAGGCAGGTGCCCTCGTCTTTCAACACCATCCCCTTCATCTTAAATATCAGGCTCATCAAGTTACTGATTTCAACTGGCAGGACCGAACACCATCAGATTAGATTTTGTTCAGTGAACAGTGAGATGTTGTCCCTGCCCCACAGAGATTGCTATCAAAACTCATTAGCAGAAGCAGAGCAGAAAGGAATTAAGTCACATGCACGAATTTCAAAGCTCTGTTTGTGACTTGAACATATAAATGTGTATCACCTTCCCCTGATTGCACCCCAGCCTGCACTTTGTGGAGCTTCCTATTGCTCACGATGAGAAACAGATCTGTGGTTGCTGATGTGTCGCAAGCAAGGAGCAAACTCTGAGCAGTGTCACTCATGAGGAGTGCAGCCCAACTGGAGGATGGTATAGGAGACAAACCCATCAGGATACCTTCCTGGCCTGGCTTGGGAGCTTGCTCAGTCCACAGCAGGAGGGCCAACAGCCTCTGCAGGCTACTGGTTTATAGGCTTTCCAATGGCACTGATCTCTAATATCTGAGCACCTCACAATACTAATTACTTTATTCTTGCTCTGCTGCAGTGCTCAGAGTAGCCTGGAGTTGCCACTGTAAAGACACAGCAAACAAGACAGTCCTTGCTTACCCTGAGACACAGGGAAGATTGGTGACCCCTGGTTTTCACATGAAGGTGTAAGGGGAGGGCATGAAAAGCTGAAGTCAAAAGGTGAAGTGATTTGACCAGTCATGCTCTTTTGCTATGGGAGGGAAGGAAAAAAATGGCACCTCAAATACCATGATTTAGCAAAAGTTGTGTCAGAATAATACTCCCAGTATGGTGGGATTTAACCTTAAAAACTGAGAACTACTTAGGGATAATTAACTTTGCAAAGGTCTCTGTGGACTGGACAACTTCAAGAGAAAGTTACTTAGGAGAAAGTCATAGCCACCTCAACTCACTTAGGCCAACAGACCCCTGCAGCACTCCTTTGTTCAAGAGACAGCAAGGGGAATATGCCTAGGGGTGGGGCAGGGATGGAAGAGAGACAGCAGCAGCTCCCACAGGTCTGTGCAGATACTCTTGAGTAGAGGGATGCAGACACATTGGTGACGCACCTTTGCGGCTAAGAGCAGAAAGTACCATGGCCATCAGGATGCTCCACCAAAAGGGAGAGCAGAAAGGCACTGGCCTCAGAGGACTGCCTTTCCCTTGGTGTACCACAGACAGGGATCTGTAGCTTTATGAAGCCTAATACCCGATTTCTTCTGGGGCAGAGCCCATCTGAACCCCAGCCAAAAAAAGGTTCTTACCCATCGTGTCGACAATAAGATCCAGCTGCCCATTGTAGATGGTAACGTTGACGTTGGCCACCAGCAGCTGGTCCACGATGTCAATAACAGGCTTCATGAAATCCCCAGCCATGTTTGTGAACACTGTTTCTGACTGCCCTAATCATTTGGACCCAGACAGGGAAAACATGTTGTAATCAACAGAGTTTGAAGGCTGAGGCAGAGCAGAGACTGGCCGGGTCCCAACAAGACCCCGGGACCAGGAGCAGAACAACACACTAGTGTTTGCAACAGTACCGTGTCTCCTGATTGTTAGTTTCCAGCTCCCATTACAAGCCTAGCGGGTGCTGGCAGGCATTCAGCTTCTTCCCTCCCCTGTTCTCTCGTGGTGGATTTACACTCTCCGCCCCCACGCCCTCCTTGCACTGGGTTTCCGTGGAAGAGACTTGATGGGGGCTGTTTGGGCACCCAAGGAATGTCTCCACTACCCTGTTACCACCCCAGGAAGCACCTTAGGGAGATGTGACATGTTCACAGCAGACACTAGGTGGAAACAACATAGCTGTGTTGGCAAATATAACCCAAGAGGGCCAGGTGGGCTCCTGCTGCTCAGGTCTGAGGCAGACTATCTAGCTTGCTCCTGCGGCTATATGGCTGAGGGCAAGTGAAACTCGGGGTCACCCAAACCCCAAGCCTCTGGGCTTGGGCCTGCATGTAGGATGCCTGCCAAATGATTTGGAAACATCTGAAGCCCCAGGTGGGGGTGGAAGATGTTTGCTGGTAGTAAGGCCACATGTGGTTCTTGAATGACTCACAGATTTGGAACTGATTTGGCTTGGAACATGATTTTTTTAAAATTGAAAATAAGACTATCCCCCCACCAGGCTGTGCACCTGGCTAGTTCACAGTGGGCTGAAGAAGACATGGGGACTGGACCTGACAGCATGTTTGCTCCCACAGGCTTCCCAGTGCCCTGTTGTGAAACCTCATCCAGCAATCTGTCCTGGGGAGTCTTAGTCAGGGCCAGCTGCTTTTTGCAGACTATGATACTGCCCATTACAAGCTGCCCACGAGGTCTATGCCAGACAGCAGATGATACCTCCCCACTTGACAGAGTCCGGAATGATTTTTAGCTTCTTTCGGATGGGCCCGTTCATCAGGTCACTTAACTGGTCCTTGTGAAGGTGCTCAACATGGCGTTGGTAGAGCCTCACTGCAGAGAAAGAACAAGCTTTAGTCTGGCACAGACAATGCTCAATTCTGAAATGGCAGATGGGCAGACACGGGATGCAATGAATACCATAGGACAGTGCTGCAATCATCTCCTGAGGCTCACTACATTTGGATCTGATGAGCTCTTTTCTACTGAAACTGCAGCATCACAGAGGAAGCCTTGCTGACTTGGAAGAGATCAGCATTCTGACCCTGCTGTGAGCCGATTCATTTTATGGAAGAAAGAAACAGACTATTTACTTCCACTTTCTGCCAAGGCAGACTGCTGCTCACAGAAGGTTTCCTGGGGCTCTGCTTTCACTATTACGCATAGACACAATTGCTTCTTCTCACCAGACCTGTTAGTTTGCAGCTGCAACAACTGGTTATACTTTTGGAAATCAACAGTGCTGTTCACTTCCCTTATGAGCCTCTGAAAGCCAATAGAGAGGCAGGAAGAGGTGAAAAGAAATGCGTGTTAATTTTCACGTCAATATTAACAGGACCTGAAGGAGGACTGTGGAAGTCAAGTGTCTCACTTGATAATAACTGGGAGGGAGACTATTTTCATTCTGCTGCTAAGAGAGAGAAGTGTAAGTGTTTGGAAGAAGCTGTTTAGAGGTTGTGAAATTTCACAGCACTAATATTTATTGCTCATCATGACTAATCCCAAGATCTGTTTAAACGGAAGCACAATCCATGAAATGGCTGTCCTAACATCTACGCTCCTGCCCTGTCTACATATGGAGCCCAGCAGGTCCAGGTTCTTGAGCAAGTGTGTCAGGCATCTGCTTCAAAGCCTCATTTTCAGAATGTGATCGACAGACACTTCCTGCTCACTCTGGTCACAGGCGTGGGTTCCCTGTACCTCTGAAACTCAGGTCCTTGGAAGCTTAACTGTGTAAACTTGCTCGCCTCAACTTACTAAGATAGATGGCTTCATGTTCTGGTTCCTTGAGAGTGGGAGCCTGCTTGGTCAGGATGTTATAGAAGTTCACGCCATCTGTGTTCTGGAAAAGCAAGAGAACAGCTTGTTTTGTGAAAGGAGGATCAGGATGGATCTTCAATTCCAGTAGTTTAAGAAAGAAAAAAAAATGCTTCTGATACAGGAGGCTCCAGCTCTCCTCCCAGATCAGGAATTAATGCGCTCTATTTAAAAGAGATCCCTGTTGGCTCCATCTTGAGTAAGACCTTTTGTGAAACGATGTCCGGCCCCTTGTTCCCTTAATTTCCCGAGTTCTGGAAGGGGCTTTAGGCAGTTGCCAACATTCACATCCAACTTGGGGTACTTATGCACATAGGTATGTGCTAGTATGTACTTGCAAATCCTGCTACAGATATTTTTTCTTGACCGAAAGGGCTGTGAATCTACAAGGACAGCATTACTCCACCTATATCAGCTACAGCCAAAGACTTCAATAACACAGACCTCTGAGATTTATTCTTCTGCTAGGCCATCCCCAAAGCATGAGACTGCTCACTCAGTTTCCTCTTATCACAGCAGCTTTACACATTGGTAAAGCCCTGGCTGTGCCTTCAGCTGTACAATGCAGATGAATTACAGTGGCTGTATTAGCTTAAAAAGAACAGTAAAAGGTTCCACAAGAGTGTGAGAGTAAGGAAGTGAAACTAGCTACAAAAAAAGCACAAAAAGAAGCAGTTTTTGGCCAGATGTTTTAGGTTCAGTGACAATGTGCTACTTGCAGATGGACATGACTAACTTAAACAGCATTTGAGTCTTATAGCTGAAATTAATGGGGCTCTTTGCATGCATGAAGTTAAGGACTCATTTCAGAGCTTTACCCAATCAGAACTTTAATGCAGCCCTATCTGACATGCATTTGGGCCTCATTCTCTATTGTATCCTGTAGCCATTCAGGCCAGTGCAAAGCAAGTGCAAAAATGCTTCCAGGTTGGCATGGCAGAAACTTTATGAGAGATAGCCTCCTACCTGTTCAATTATCTCTTCAGTCTTACTCCAGAGTTGAGTGGCTAGTGCATAATCCTTTTTATTCACTGCATCCATGACTTCTTTGGCAGCAGCAGTGACTTCTGTGAGGCCCTTATCATCAAGAAGAGACTGGAATGCAAACAGGAAGAACCACTGACTTTAAATTTATGCTATGGACAATTACATTGCCAGGTTAATTTTTTTACATGGTTTTTATGCTGGTTGAATGTTCATGTAGATGTCAGAGTTCACTCTTGGATTTAAATTGTATGGGCATAAGTTCTTGTGCAAAGCCTAAAACCTAGAACAGGTATTGCAAACAGAAGAGCTTGGGTAGGTACTTACAGTGCTGTAAAGGTAAGGTCCCCAGGAGAGTACCGAATCTAGAGGAAGAAAATGGATTTCAGTCGTCTCTAATTAAATTTCCTGCTAATGTAACAGGAATAATAATGACAGGAGCAGATGGAGGCAAAGATGAAGTACTCAGGAAAGAGGCACTGTCAGATAAAATTTAGCTCAAAGTTTAGGTGCTGCAGAAAAGGCTGAGTACAAAGCCAGAAGACCAATACCACCACCGCCACGATGCTAGCTAATGGAAGCTTTCTAAAGCAACAAACAGACATTGTAATCCCAAACTTTGCAGCACTGTGCTAAGGTATGAGAATTTATAGACAAAATTGGACTAGTTAGCATTCACAGTCAAGGCATATCTACTTGCAAACATTACAAGAGGAAAGAAAAAAAGTCAGATTTTTGACGATCAATACTATAAGTCATCCCTGGCTGGGATGCAATGTTTAGTGTGACCCGATAGGTCCCATGCTTCCAGCTTCCCACAGCCAAGGTGAGACAATGTCATGGGCCTGATGTACAAATCTCACTGCGGGATTGGAAGTGGAAGTCCTTTGACTTGGTCTTTCCTCTCTACCTCTTCCTCCCAAAGGGCAAAGTCACCCCAGCTGTTCAGCTATCACCTGGTGGATTCTCGTTTTAATGATAAATGGGAAACAATCATTTTAAAAAAAAGACAGGCATTGCTGAGATTTAGAAACACGGATTCTCCTGACACACATCTCCCCATCTGGAGAGGCTGGATAGCTGGCATTTCCCCCCCTGCCATTTTGTTTTTAAATACACTTAGTTGCCAGACTCTTCAACAATGAACAGAGCTCTAGTGCCCCGCTGCTGAGCACCAGCTGCAGTGGGAGAGGGGGCCTTCAGCCTGCAGAGAAAGTCAGAACTGAGAAGTCTCACACTGGGCATCTTAAGACAGAGAAGCTGCAAGTCAGTGGTTCTCAGATCAGCAAGAATACCAGATCACAGCAGGCAGAGGCCAGGTCTCCTCCACTGCACCTTCATTTAGGAATCAGCTGTGGCCTTGTGAATCATTGTGACTTCACTTTAGCTGAAGCACTCTTGTATCAAAGAGATTTGGGGGCACCCTCTGCCATCTGCTTATGTGAACACATGCGTGTTCGTTACTACTACAGAAATGTGAAATTATGACACTTACTAAAAGACAGTCAGTTTGCATCACAGCTCCCTGGAATATCAACACAGCTTTACTAAAATCTGTTTTTCTGCAGTCATTTCAAGCAGGGACAGACCATATATACCCATAGATATACAGGAGGTCATCCAACTCTATGAACCTACCTAAGGGAGATATCCAGGAATCCCCCAGGGCAGCGCCAATGAAATTGCACTTTATGCTTCCAGCATGAATTGCCTTTAGAAACACATGAAGGAAAGAGGAATTAGTACATACACAGGTGAGTTAAGGAAAGGTGCTAAGCACCAGATCCTAAGTAGTAGAGAGAGATTTCCAAATGCAAAAATAAGCAGAAGTGCCTTGGTGTTACAAGAAACATCCTCTCCTCCCCCCCATTTTAACTAACTTAGAGGGACAACATCAGAAATGAAGGATGACGAAAGCTTATCTGCACCCCAGATGACTGACAGTACATCCCAGCTCCTAGGAGAGCACACACTGCTTCCGGTTTGGCTACACTGGATATGGAGGAAGGAAAGGGAAGGAAATGCTTATATAGTAATTTGTGTTTCTGCATACACTAATATATATAAGTGCCAGTTCAGGACACTCAGTATGCTTTACAAAGCTCGCTAAATCTTTGGATTAGTTGGAATCTGTGAGAATAATCTGATCATTTCAACAATCTCCACAGGCTTTCCTAGTGTGGTTCGAATGCACTGTCCCTTGGGAAGGGCAAGATACCTGTTTGTCAAATTATCCAATTCAGGAAAGAGATTTGGGGTCACAAAATTTGCAGGACAGAGTCCAAGGGTGGTGATGAAATGCTCAACTCCCATTGACTTCCAATGGGAACTAAACACCCAGTAGCTCTTCATGCCTCTGAACTCCCCCGCCATCTCTCCACAAAACTACCTGGATTCTGCATGTGCCTTGACTGCCAGGGTACCAAGTTACTTTACAGTTAATTATGTCTTAGATGGACTAAGAGCTTTCTCTCTGACAGTAAATGAAGGGGGGAAAAGGCTTCTTACAACGGCAAATCAAAGTTGCTGCTCAAAAAAAGCCAGCTCAAATCCAGCATTAGACTTTTTGTGAAACAGTGACAGTTTGGTAGACATGTGGGCAAAGTGGCATCTTAGAGGCAAGGGTATACTTTACCTTATGCAGCTCTAAGGCAATGCCAGCTGTCATTTTGCCTCCATATGATTCTGAGAAGATGTAGAATGGAAGAGTCTGGAAGGGGAAGCCACACAGCAAGGATGTTAGGAACCAAGCACAACACATGTCCTACCCACTCTCTGCCACCCACAAAACCCAAACCTCAGGTGTTCGTCTCCCAAAGCACTGAATATCTAGTCATGGAATATGACTTTTGGAGGAGGTGGTTTTCACTTTTGTAACCAAGAAGGCTCTGATCTGATAACCCTATTGGATAAGGCAGGATATAAATCAAATAAACAATCAATCAAGAAATAATCTATGTCCAGAGTCCATATAGACACAGGAATCTGCCCTCCTGGATATACAGCTGGAGCCAAAGACAGCAACAGAAATAAATACAGCTGCAATGGCTGACACAGACAACTAATTTCACCTTTACATTTGTGGAGGGGAAGAAGGGGTCATTAATTATGCCTGCAACTCCTCCCATCACACTGTGGCAAATGCTCTCTCTTTGAAACCTGGATTGACAATGCACTCTCTTCTAATGCTATTAAACCAAAGTCAGAAGTCCCTTACCTGGAATTCTGCCTTACTCTTGAAGAATTCTTTAAGCAGCACCAGCATATCGGAAGCGACAGTGGCGAGATCTTTTGCAAATGCACTGCTGTCATTTGCATAGCTGAATCCAGAGCCAACAGGGTTATCGACAAACAGTATGCTGGCTGCCTGCAACTACAGCACCAGAGAAAGAGGACTGTAATGCAGTCTCAGTTCAGTTGTCCCCTCCCAGCAGAGCCCCAAGGGTGCTCTTAGAAATTTGCAGATGTCCAGACACAGCTTATATGTCTGTTGCATAGAGTAAAGCCATGGACTGAAATAATATCTTTCCATGTTTCCCTTAATTTTAGGCCCAAATGTTTGCAACACATAATTCATCCAACTACATTTTCTCCACCAAAACCAATGAATATGCCTATGCTGAAGCTCTCAGTTGGGTTTTCCCAAGCAGCTGTTTTTCAAGCTGCAGCATTTTAGGGGTGCAGCATTTAAAGCCAAACAAGTAAGTACTGCAAACACCTGGGGAACGATAATTCAAGCAGGTTTGTGGACTCGAGCACAACTAAAAGAAAGATTCTGCTCCTAGGGATGGCTGAATTTAAGATGAACGTATTTCTTGGGGTGTTTTCGTCTTGGTCAGTTATTTGTTCAGAAAAGTCATATCTATGAGTCAATAAATAAAAAGCTCACATTATCCCAATCATAAGCTTTCCATCATACCCAGGTTGTGTTTCTTGGTTTCAGTTTGGTATTTAAGGGACCAATTTCTTCAAAGTTCCCAAATCCACAGCCTGAAGCTCCTGGACCTCCCTATGGGGTGAAAAGAACAAGGAAGTTAAAATCTGGGGAAATCAGGGTAAACTAATGGAATAAGGTCACTCAACAGGAATAGTTTCTGCACTGCATGCTAAAATACAGAGTCCCCTCTCCACCCATCTCCCTTAATTATATACACGTGCTATTTGTGCAGGGAATTCAGAAAGGGAATCAGTCACCAATTAAGGAAAACACAGAGGAACCTTCTACTTTGCAGAGAGAGCTCTGAAGCTTTTGTTTCCATCCAGAGAGGAAGTCGCTTCTGTGCAGGATGGTGTGGAAGAGTCAGCTACCAAACTGGTGCATGGAGAATAGTTAGTTCTCAACATGCTCAGCACTCCCCACTCGTATAAAAAGTTCTCTCAGCCTCTAATCCTTTGTATCCACTGTCTCCAAACCTTACTTTCAATATAAGCTTCTCAGGGCAAGAGCCATCATTTCATTTTGCAGTGTCTCGCACAGAAGGCAGTATCACACTACAAAACTTCCTCTGTTGCTGCAATACAATTTCGGTGAGCAGCTGAGAGCATCCCAGTCACTCACATATTTGCATAACATTTTAATTATTTTTTCCTAACCTAAAAGCCTGGATCATTAGCCAGGAACCAGACACAGAAAACTACTTGGAAAAAGCAGAATGCTACTTCTGAATTACCAGAAGGTGATGGCTGATCAATAGATTTACGTGTGCAGAAATGAAAGTAAGTTTCCTTTGAAAGCCCCTTCCACAACCACTTACCTGCAGCCACATGATGAGAGGTAGTTCTGTGAAGTTTTTGGTAGGGTTGTTTGCATAGTACAACCACCAGAACATGTGTGCATTATTTCTAACTTGGACATATCCCCACGCTTCTTTGGATTCTGATTGTTTTAAAATGGCACCTAAAAGAAAAAGAAAAAATATTCAGCTAAGCCATACAAAACATTTGGTATGGCTTTAACCAAGACGTATTACAATGTTAATTTTGGGTGCAGTAATTACAAAAAAAGATTTTGGCACTGAATAAAATATCTGGGGTCAGACTATATTCAAAACAATTTTGAGATCATTAGGTCTCCATGAATTAAATGAGGCATGCGCTTACCTGTTTGATCACATAACTGCGACCTATGCCTTGTCCCATTGCTGGATTAAATGTTTCTAGTGAGGACGTGCGGTTAGCACTTCTGAAAACCAGGCTGAAATCTCAGCTCTGCTGAAGGCAATGGCACAACCCCCATTCTATTCAGCAGGGCCAGGATTTCACTCAAAAGGCATAACAGTTTGGTCTCACTCCCTCTAACAGGACCAAATCATGTTGAGATCCCCAAATATGGCAATTTTAGGGTAGACGGGCTGTAAGAAAAGCCAACTGACAATGCACTAAGGACCGCGCCTGAAGCCCACTGAAACCAGTATAAGGACTGAATCACCCATGGTGTAGAAACAGATTCATTCCAAGGATCAGCTCCCTAATGTCATAGTGCCTTACCTTGAACACAGAAATAGGCACTGAGGAAGGCTCCCCAACTGAGAAACAGCATTAGAGAGACCATGGAGAACAGTACTTGGAAAAATACCACCTATTTTAGACTAAATAGAGATTTCTGGGGGAAGATATTTTTGTTGCAAGGAGCAGCAGTAACTGTGGCCTTGAACCAGTCTACATTCCACTGGCAGCGTTATCTACCCAGGACGTCTGGAAAACCTTGCAAGCAGAGGAAGGGTTACTTGGAGGCAGTCTGCAGCATGTTCTTTATACACATGTTGTCATAGTTTAGCTGCGTCGTCTTTAGCTCTCACGTGGCTCTCAGACATTTTTCAGGACACGGTACAGCATCAAGACTTTCCATTCCTTCTTACTGCCAAAAACGGATGTAGTTCAGTTCATCCCATGCCATGGTCACAAAAATAAAGCTACCCCCAACATCTGCATTACGCTGTCATTGGCAGACTTTTCAGACTGACATGCTCCTGCCTCAAAAATACAGTATCTTATGCTCAGTAGAAGGCAACTACAGAATCACCGCTTTCCAATCCAGGAGCAACCTCCAACACACACCAGTACCAGGTCAGTCAGCCCAGAACCCCTGATCCAGCAACCAGATCCATAACCTTCTCATGAAAACTGCAGGCAGGTGGGTGCAGGATCTACCTCGGGGACTTGATGTCAGTCTGCTGCACTCCAGGGGAACCTTATTGCTTAGGATCAAGGAGTTTGGGTCATGGATACTGAAACATCCAGGAGCAACAGAGCCCAGATCAGTAGATGGTGGCAGGGTGGAAATTTAACAAGCTAAAGCACCTCCCATAAAACTATTAACCTATTCTGAGGAATAAATGTGGTCCTAAACCCAAGTCATCTATTGGTTTTCAAGCAGAATTCTTTGCAATTAACCGTGCAGCTGCTTCAGATCAACCTTGGTGCATCTGGAAGGTGTATTTTAGCTAATTAGTTGGACTCCTCCCCTCCACTTCTGAAAGCAGAAGTGCAGCCTGAACCCTTCATTTGCACCAGCCTTCAGCTTATTCAGATGCCTCGGTGCTGGCCTGTCCCATGGCTTACAGTGACTCAGAGCAGCTGAAACAAGGCACTGCCATTTCACAGCTCGTGAGCCACCACCTCTGTGGCCCCACCGCAGACCGGGCTCAGACAGGTCACTAGTGTCACAACTCACAACAACCGTGAGACACTAAAGCTAAAGCCGCTTGTGCAAGGAGATGATAGCTGGCACGAGACAAACAACATCGCCCCGCCACTTATCTTTATCAACAGTCTCCGCAGCTCCACGAGGAGCTCACGAAGCTGAAATTGGTTCCTTGTTCCCAGTTCCTGGTTCCTTTTTCAAAGCTGATCTTCACACAATTAAAAGATGCCAGCAATGAATTAGACAAGCTGAAGAGCTCGAATTTCATCAAAAACGTATCTTTACTAATAAACACAGAAAATAATACCATGCAGCAAGTACCTAGAGCCCTGAAGAGAGAGCCGAGAGGAGGCTGGGATCATGGGGCAAAATCCTTTTTGGGTCCCCCCCAACCACACCTCTGCAGGGCCGGGGGACACTTCTGAGTCCGTCGGCGCAGGGCACGGCCTGGCCGCTAACCGCCCCCAGACCGGCGCGAAATAGCTTACCCCAAACTGAAAGAGCCGAGACCGGACCTGGGAACAAGGACCTGGGACACAGGAATACAGGCAACCCTCGACTTAAGACGTTTCGAGTTGCAACCAATGGCACTTACAACCTTTATAAACTGACGTGTAACATTAATAAATTATAAATGTATAAACTGACTCGTAACATTGTTCCTATGGGAAAATCGGTTCCGAGCAACGCCGTTTCGACTTAAGGAGCCTGTTGCGTCGTCACCCCGTACGGCGCGGCCCCGGCCCTGCGCATCCTGGACGGGCGCGCAACACCTTGCCTCAACTTGAAGGAGCCCAGACCGGGCCTGGGCACGAGGAGCTAGGATTGAAGGACCGGGAAGAGAGCTGCCAGCTCTAGGATGCACTGACACGACTGAGTCCTTAGGTCAGCAAGGAGTTGTGCATTTAAAAAACCAAACCAAACCCCACGGGACTCGTCTAGGAATCGGATTCAACATCTCATCTTTTTGCTGAATGCCCTAAAAACGACATTTGATGGTTGGGTATTGCAACGAATGCCCTCGCACTGGTCTGCAGGGTGGGTGAGGTGGGGGCGCCTACCTGAGCCCAGGGCGAACAGCAGCGGCAGCAGCAGCCTTGGCTCCATGGCGCTGGCGGGGAGGGGCGGGGCGAGCGCGTCCGGCGCGGTTTGTCCCTCGCGCCGCGCCGTCCCCACCCTTCCCCAAGATGGCGGCGCCCGTCGGGGCGGGCGCAGCGCGGCTGCGGTTGCACTTCGA
>NW_005841879.1:4194190-4209400 GCF_000455745.1 Alligator sinensis
CCACCGAGGGCGCCCGCCTCGTGCGCGACAACGACTGCCTGCGGTGCGCGCCCCGGCCGCCCACTGGGGGAGGGGGGCGGTGTCCCCGGGCAGCTAGGGGGGCACCTACTGCTTCGTGGGATGGATTGGGGGGGTGGTATTTTGTGATATTGGGGGGCGGGAGTATTTTGTGGTGGCATTAGGGGAAGGTGGGTACCGTTTCATGGTGAACTTAAGCCCCCCCCATCTTTCGGCACAGGGTGTTAGAGAGCAGATGCCGAAAAGGAGGGTAAACTAGGCGTGATCAGGGTTATAACGCCTGCCCCCGGTCTTGCAGCCTCCAGCATTTAAGGTCAAGGAAGTTCGGGTTCGGAGGCTGTGCCCCTCGATAGCGACTGCACCTGTTCTCCAGAAATATTTCGTGGGTTTCATAGATATTAAGGCTGGAAGGGACCTTGGGAGACCATCGGGCCCAGCCGCCTGCCCCAGGGGCAGGAGGTCAGTTGGGGTCAAAGGATCCTAGCAGGATAAACGTCCAAATGTCTCTTGAAGGCGTTCAAGGCAGGTGCTTGCAGCACCTCCGGCGGCAGGCTGCTCCAGGCCTCAGGGCTCGGACAGTAAAGAACTTCTTCCTTATGTCCAGCCTGAAACGGTCGTGGAGGGGTTTGTGACCATTCGACCTCGTCATCCCTTGGGGCGCTCTGGTGAGCAGGCGTGCCCCCACATCCTGATGCACACCCCTTATATACTTATAGGTGGCCACCAGGTCCCCCCTGAGCCTGCGCTTGTCCAGGCTGAAGAGCCCTATACCTCTCAGCCTCTCATCATGAGGCCTGTTCTCCTGACCTCTGATCATGCGCGTGGCTCTCCTCTGCGCTCTCTCAAGCTTCTCCACGTCCTTCCTGAATTGTGGAGCCCAGAATTGGATGCAGTACTCCAGCTGCGGCCTCACCAAGGCCACGTACAGCAGGAGGATGACATCCTGAGATTTACTTGAGAAGCATCTATGGATGCAAGCCAGCGTTTGGTTTGCTTTACCAGCTGCGACATCACATTGGTGGCTCATGTTCATCTTGGGGTGAATCATGACCCACAAGATTCTTTTGGCTGTGGTGCTAGTGAGCATAGCACTGCCGAGCCTATAAGCCTGCTGAGGGTTTTTTCCACCAAGGTGGAGTACCTTGCATTTGTCAGTAATGAATATGTCCCTCCCTTCTTAAATCTGGCTGTCAGCGTTCACCGGATCTGGTGGCAGTAAGGTCCCCCCTTCGATGACAGGCTGCATGAAAAAGAACCTCCTTTTGTTAGTTTTCAACATACTGCCTACTACTATCATTCATTATTTTTGTCTGGGGAGGCTGGTTTTGAAAGGTGTCTCTTAGGATCCTGGCTCAGGTCTAGAGCAGGAGCGGTCAGCTTGCAGCATGGGTGCCACAAGTAGCACAGGGGTGTAGGTTGTAGCCGTGTTGGTCTAAGGGCATAAGCAGACAAGGTTTTTTGGGTGAATTTGGTATCTTTTATTAGACCAATTCAAATAGTTGGAAAAATTCTTCTTTACAAGCTTCCAGGTATAAACTCCCTTCACCTGCAAATACTTCCTCAGCCTGATGGTGTGTACTCTGTAGGCCTTGTTACACATTCAAATTAATTGATATCGGCAATCCTTCAGTTCAGGAATGATCTGCACTATGGTTCATTGATGGGTCTTGAAGTGGCTTGAGTCCAGTCCTTGAGCCACAGATCTGTCTGCAAAATTGCAGGTCTTTTTACAGGGGAGAGCCTTTCTATAGACTGCAGGCTGGGATTCCTCTCCTTTTCCTTTTTCCATGCCCTCTTCTTTGCTTGGAGGGCAAGATGCTTTAAATTAAGACATTCAAATTAAAGCTGGATAGAAACCAGCTATAGGGTTGTTGCACACTCTCAAACACTAATTTTATAACTGGTTGGCTCTTTTTATAGCGGGATAGTCATTTTTATTGTGTGACAAGTACATGTGGTTGGTCTAAATTTATTGCACAATTAACCACTTAATTGTGTGATAAGTACTTTGCACTTATGGCCAGTCTTACTTTGTACGTGTGGCTGGTCTAAATGTGTTGCGTGATTCACTAGATAATTGCAGAATATATGTAACGTGTAGCAGGGGCCAGTTTGTGGTACATGGCAGATCAGGAAGGGGACAGGCAACACAGCAGCAGCTGGATAGCGTAGGGAATAGAAAGCAGAGCATGCAGGGGAGGAGAATTAGGGTGGCACACCTGCCAAAAGGGTTGAACCCTGCTGGCCTCAAGTTTTGGAGAAAGGCCTGGAAAAAAAAAAACCCAACCAGGAAAGCCTCAAGCATCTCATCTAGGCAGGAATGATTACAGGAAGTCTGGGAGTACAGGACAAGGAGCTCAGCTGACCCAGGCAGAGGGTGCAGCCTGTAGCCCCTGCCAGCTTCCGCTTGAGCTCCCTTCTTCTTGATATCTATGCTGTGGTACACAGATCTCTTTTGACAGGGAGATGCTGCAGCATCAGCTGTATCGTCCCACCAGAGAGGCTGTTTCACTGCAGGTTTTGATTCCTGGTACCATGTGGTGGTTTTTTAGGTGCAACTCTCAACTGAGGTGAAAGACTTCCTTTAGTTAATGCATGAGTATCATTGCAATGAGGGGGTCATTACACATATGGTCAGTCTGAAAAAGGTATAGAAGTTTGTATGTGGTCATTATACTGAATCCTGGATTCTCTTTGGTATAGAAGTTTGTATGTGGTCATTATACTGAATCCTGGGTTCTCTTTGTCCTCTTGACAGAGTTAAATTGGAAGAGGTAACTGCAGAGGGTTATAATGAGGTCAGTAATGGCTTCGTTTATTCATCAAGGAAAGTCAGAAAGAGGCACAGGCAAAAGCTGGAGGAGGAGGGAGAGGAGGAATCAACAAGTGAAGATGACAGGCCCACAAGGAAAAAGACGACTAAACGGAGCTCTGAACATGCTGCTTGTAAGGATGAGAATACGGAAGATGTTGGGAATTATCCAAAGAAGTCCAAGAACCGAAAGAAAAAGAAAGAGTTGAACAGAAGAGATGGAAGAGCAGAATGCAAGGACAGCACTACCGATCAATCTAAAACTCATAAAAAGTCAGAAAGGAAGAAGGAGCTGGAGACTAAGAAGAATGCAAAGCAGAAGACAACAAAGGCCGCTGCAACAAAGTCTGATTTAGGACGGCTGAACCACAGCATCCCTCTGTGTCAGAGTAAAAACAGCACAGTAAAAAATGCCATGCAGTCCAGCAAAGAGAGGGAGGGGACTTCTGATTCTGACTCCTCTAGCTTGTCGTCTGACACGGACAGTGAAACTGATGCAAAGCAGGATAAATTCTCACCCAAGTCCACAGTGGCAACGCAATACAAAGACAGATCCCAAGTTGCTGCAAGTTCTGCTGCAAAAACTGTTGCTACTAGCAAAGTTACTGCCAAGTCTAAAGAGGAAAACTCCCCTAAGATTGCAGTTAGTAAAAAAGCTAAATCCCCGTCCTCCAGTTCAGAATCTGACTCCAGTACAGAGGAGGAGCAAAGCAATAACTCAAAGAAGAAGTTACCACCTAATAATAATTTAACCACCGTAGAAAATGATGTTGCAGAGACCCCCAAAGCAAAGACCTCTCTTGCAGAATCTAAGAGTTCAGATTCAGATACCTTTGTCATTAAAAAGCCCAATGCAATGGTTGGATTAAATAATTCTTTCGGAAAAAATGGTGCTAATTGGTCACAGATTAGCATTCAGGGACCAGCCACAAGCCCCGGTAGTTTTGGGAGGGGGCGAGGAAGAGGAGAGGATAACTACTTCTGGCGAGGGTCTCGTGGCCGTGGCTGTCGTGGAGGGTTCAGGGGCCGAGGCCGTGGGAGAGGAGAAAACAGTAGTTTCTTCTATAACTACAGCAATGAAAGTCAGAAACAACAGCAGCTAAATGAAGTGGTGACGAACACTTCAGCCATTATTCAGGTGAGTTTTTTGTCCGTGTTGCATATTTAAGTTCGTATCATGTGTTTCTTGAATGATTTAAAAAAAATATTAGTAACTGGAGGGCCAAGAAGACTCGGGTGTGGGATAACTGTGAACATCTGGTTCGTTCAGTGAAGTGTGGCTGATCTGCATTCTAAATAAGTATTAGAACAATATTATTTTGCAAACTTAAGCAGAGAGCTTGCACCACACATCTTGGTTCAGATGCTGGTGCGAATGCAGTAGGAATGGAAAGAAATTGGGGTGAGGGGGTGAAATTGTATCTACAGCATTGATACTGCCTGATGCTTTTGTTACTGCAGTGATTAAATCTTTGGGTTTAACATCTGTTTCACAGAATCCAGTGGAGGTTCCAAAGAGGGACTATAGTGTATTACCTCTATTAGCTGCCCCACCACAAATAGGGGAGAAAATTGCCTTCAAGGTAAGGAAGTCTTAAAACACATAATGTTACTTTTGTGCCTCAAAACTCTTTCAATTATGCCAATATAATACAGTTTTGTAGAGAAAAAGATACCGGTAGCTTAGGCTGACACCCAAAATCTTGCTTTCAAGAGTTGTATCATTTTGGGACTTTTATTCTAGAAACAGAAACGCACGTTGACTTTCTCCCTGCTATACAGATAACCTTGAGATACGTAATTTGTAAGTCTGAAAAGGATTCAGTTATCATCTTGTTTTGTTTTTTTAGAAAGTCTTTGAGCTAGTGCATCATGGTTTATTTTAATTTAATGGAATTACAGCACAAGTAAAAAAAAAAATGCCACACTCTTCATTGGGAATTCAATTTCAATGGGAAACATCAATGGGAAGTCTTAGCTTAATTAGCCTAACATCGTTTTTCCCTATAGCGTTTGAGTCAGACCTCTAATAATCAAGTTGACTTGTCTGATCTTTTCCAGGATCTCTCTCTGTGCTGGAAAAAACAGTGTTAAGACATAAGCAAGGACTCCCAAAAGAAATGCCTCTTTTTCCACCCACTCTCAGAGTCAGTGTCAGGCTAGATGCTGCAGACAATGAAAATCCTCTTACCTTTCTTTCTTGCCTGCTGTTGCTCATTCTCATGTTGTTGCCATACTTCCTGCAACAATGATGTTACTCCACTTCAAAATCAAAGTGGAGTAGTAGGGAGTTGCTGATGAGAAAGCTGAAGTCCTCCCCAGGGATCTCTCGGAGGCCTGAGCTGAATGCAGATACCTTGCTGCAGTCAATCATGGAAGACTACCTGGGACCAGAGGGCAGGATCTGGAAGCAGGACGTAGATATTTTATATAGTTCACTCCAATAGTCAGGTCTAGGTCCGGCAGGAGTCAGGAGTGATAGATGCTACTTTTGATTTATAATTTTTCTTTTAACAGTGTTTGGAATTAACTGAAAATTACACACCAGAAGTATCTGACTACAAGGTATTGTTGACTTCTTTTTTTTAATCCACGTATAGTCCTGTATTGGGTAAAACAATCTTGGGTGAATTGTAAATACAAATTTTAAATTTCTGAGCACTTTATCTTTTCCACTAGCTTCCCTGTCTGCATGCAGCTTACTTCCAATGTATTAATAAAACTTAAAATGTAAAAAGCCAGTCAAAATGTCAAATAGCTCCCTTTTAGGAATACCAGGCATCAGGAAGAATTTCAGGCTTCTAGGTAGAAAAAATGTATAAGCTGAAAGACAAAACAGACATGTCGTGAAGTTGTTGAGACAACTTTGTGGAACTGGAAAAAAACCCCACCTTTTGCAGCAGTTTCAAATACTTTGATTTATAGCTAACTGCTGATAAAACTTCTGGGACTGTCACAATAAGAATTTCATGGGTGGTCTGTAGTACTAACTGCAGTTTGCCTTAAGTTAATTGTTAAATATTTTTCCGTGCTTTTTCATCAGTCAGAGGAATTTATCAAATTGGAAATATTTGCTGTAATTGTCTTTAAGCCTGTGAAGATACTTGTGCCAGGTAAAAGCACAGCAGATTTTACCCTTTTCTTGTCTCTCTCTTTTGAAGGAAGGAAAAATAGTCAGTTGGAATGCTGAAAGCAGACAGATAGAGATTGAGATTCTTTCATCTTCATCAAACAAGTGTATGTATCTCAACCCTTGAGTATGTAAAATGTCTAAAATAGGCTTACCACAACAGTAAAACTAAGCATGACAAATATTTAAACATTTCTGGGCACTTTCCTTTCTCAGCATTACTTCTAATATTCTTAGGTTGCCCACACCTTAATGTTACGTACAGAAAATTTGTGGCATTTGTGGGTTGTCTTTAGGTTGATTGTCTGCATTGCCAAGTAGATTTGGATGCTTGACAGATGTGGCCTAAATGCAAAGACCACGGAGTTGTGCAATCCAGTGAGAGAGCGTAAATTTGTGTCCTATTGGAACTGCTCTGCTGTGGTGTCTGAAAGATTTGAAGGGTTATGTGGAATAGAAATGGGCTTGTGAGTAGAGGGAATGTTAGACCCCAATCCTGTCCTTATTGAAGGTAGCAGCAGTTTTGCCACCGACTTTCATTAGGTGCAGAGCTGAATCCTGGTATGGTATCAGATCATGCAGACCCCTGAAATTTTGGATGCCTGTATGGTTATTGCCATTTTAACCAGCAGTTGCAAGTTACCACACCTGCAGCCTTGAGTTCAACACACTCTCTCTTTCTACTTAAAATAGAAAGTTAATAGTTTTATTAGCAAATCTCGACTCCCTTGATGGATTTTATGGTATGGCCTTAGCTAACAGAACTGGGTGACTGATCTCTGATTGTTAATTGCACTATTGGTGTAAACATGCTTAACACTGTAACTGAACTGTGACAAATCTGTCTCACCTCAAATAATTATAGTGTGTCAAAGTTCAGAGTAAGGTGGCAGTGCATGACATTAGCATAAATAGAGTAGCATATGGGACTACTGACATGCTTAATTTAAACTATAGAGGATTAAATTAATGTTGAGTTTTTTTGTAACATGTAAAGCGGATTTAATATGGGAACTTGACCAGCTGCAGAATGTTTGTGGAAAACAGTATAAATGACTTTTTCCCCCCCTCCACCCTATCTTGCTCAAGCGGTTAAAGAGCCAGGAAAGTTTGATCTGGTGTACCAGTCTGCAGATGGAGCTGAAACAATAGAGTATGCCGTTTCTCAGGAAACAAAGGTGTGTGGATGTTCTTCAAATTGCTTAGCACTGTTCTCTGCACAAGTGAAGTCTTACTACTTTTATGGCACTGTTTGCAGCAGCTGAGAAACAAACTTGTTTACGTGAGCTTTCTGTCTGCAATACGGCTTGATTAAAACAAGGGAAACTACAAATACACTGCTAACTAAAAATCAGTAGTTATGCTTGTAATAGTCAGAATAACATCAACCATTAAAATCACATTTGATAGCTACACCGGCAGAAAGTGTATATACTCAGAACATGCTCAGCAGTAAACGTTTTAAAAGGCTCAATATTCTTAGTATAATAGAATATAATGTCTAGCACATTTCAGTTGTCACAAGTTTATCTACTCGCCTGATATTCACCTCTCCCCATACATGTTGACCCTGGGCTGATGGTGGAACTCCATGGGTGATCGCAGAGCGGAGCTGAGATAAACCATGCAGCTCTCTGTACTGTAGCTCATGTTCTGCAGTGCTCTTGTACTAATCAGCTATGCACTCACATTTCCTTTGTACAAGTCTAGACAAAATTTAGAGAAGAAATTACCAATACCTTTGTGCACACAATCTTGTACATGTCTCTTTTAGGTCACAGAAAGCTGGGATGCACTGATTGAGCCAAGACTGATTGTTGAGTCATCTTCTACTGAACCGAGCACAGAAAAGGAAAAAAATTAAGATGTGAACTCACTTTCCCTAGGTGTATATAACAAGAGGACTGTTTTGTGAAGTACTGCGTTGGTTCTGAAGACAGCTGAATTCACTGTTGGTTTTCTTTTTTTAATAAAGGATTTTAAAAACTGAAACTGTTTAAAATGAAGATCTTCAAATATAGTTTGCATAGGGAATTTTGAGGTATTTAAATATGGGAATGTACTTGTACACCTCTGTCTTTAAATACAATTTTAACAGTACAGCAGCTTTTCTATTACCAAGAGTCACATTTTTTAGGAACTGCTGGCTTAAAGACATGAAGTATAGTCTTCCTGTAGTGGAACTAGTGCTTAAGTAGAGCTACAGCATTTCTAACAATAATCCAAAAGTAACTTGCCCTAAGGAGGATTAAAAAGAACACAGATCTGCAGAATTCATTGCACAGTCAGTTTCCAAAAAAATTCAGTTCTCAGTGTGTTCTTTGTCTCCACTGCTGCAAGGCTTGATATCAGTGCTATTACTTTGTACTTCTATAGCTCTTTTCATCTGAACATGTCCAAAACATTCATCCATGTTAAGTCTCTGCAGTTCTGAGTGATAGGCAAGTGCCTTTGTCTTCCTGCAGATGGTGAAGATGAGGACCTTGGGGCAGAGCAAGGAATAGAACCCAGGAGTCTAGTAATTGCTCCCAGGCAATATTGCCTTCAATAGGTGTTAATTTGTATGTGCTTTAAAAGCGGTCCTCTTGCCTCTTCTGTCAATCAGCTTTGTGCTCAGAGCACTCTTTTCAATTTAAGATGTGACTTCACCAAGAACCTTCTTGGTAACACTGGTTACTGTCACCTTGTTCATGACTGCAGAATAACAGTTATTGTACCAAGAATGCATTTGTACTACAAATTTAAGTGTTAAAGTCATTCAGTAGCTTTGTGATGCCCAGATAACATTTAAAAATGGAACATTAAAAATGCTTGGATCAAAAGGAGGATTTTTAAGACAGATCTTGACTAATTTTATTTGGCCATTAGATGGCAGTGTTACAGAATGGTTTATAATTTTTTCCCTTAAACTTAACATTTTATAGTCCACGTAAACCATCAACTAGCACAGATTAAATTAGTATGAAACTGTTTTTAGTTGGACCATATCAGTTAAGCTAATGCAAGGTTTATAAGGGATTAAGTTATGGCTTTGTTTCAAACTACGCTTACATGTGTATATTGAATACCTTGGATTATATGAGCAGTGTTTTAAAAATGTTCTTCTACAGCTGCAGTTTGCTTGTATCTTGTTTTCTAAATTTGATCAATAGAAGTGAAAGTAATCCAATTTTATAAAATTCTGCTACATGGAATTAGTATAATTTTAACTAATAAATAAAATCTACCGTTATTCCTTGATACAAGCTTTGCTTGACTTTGCAAATGTTCTGCATCTAAATGCAAACATTACATACGATTCCCTGAGCCTTGAGGAAGACCACTTGACTCCTGAACATTGTCTGACAGCTCTCCCAACTACACAGTTGCCCCAATAAAGATCACAAAGAATCTTTGCCTCTTATAACTCCCTTTAATTCTGTGGCGCTCAACCTTTTTAGACTCAGGGCATCCCCATCGCTTTTCTGAATTTGGTGGCACTCCGTTTCAAAGAAGGAACACATTTATTATAGTGCAGTTCTATTGCAAGGAACTTGGAAAGACTACCACAGGTCAGAATAATGTTTTTGACACTAAGGATTCCCATTTCAAATGTCTGGGTTTACCTTGTGAATTGTGTGTAGGTGTTCGTACAGCCAACAGCATGAATATTACACAGTACCCCACAGCACCCTTAAAAGGGACCTCTGAGCACTGCCAGGTGCTGAGACACCCTGGTTAAGACTCCCTGTTCTAATTGCAAAGTGAAAAAAGTTAAATACAGACTTACAGCCAGAATTGGTAGCAATGCTTACAGTTAAGGGCATCTGATGCCTTTGTTTCAGAGCTCCTATTTTCAGTTATTTACTGCTACGCCGAACTTATCCTTCTGGCTGACATTGCCTGCGCTAGCTTTCTGCTTCACTCTGAAATTAAAGACAAGATTCAGTAAAAATATCACATTTCCAAGAAAGTATTTTGGGGAAGACCTATTTATCCACATAAAAGATTTACTAACGCTTCCTTTGAGAAAGGCAAGCACCTTTGGGCTGTGGAACAGGAACTTTAAATTTGCTGGGGTGGTGTGGGATGGAGTGCATCTTTTTTTCCATCCCTCAGAAAAGCCACCCCAATTGGGCTGACTCATCTGTGGTGGCAGGTACCAGAAATAAGAGCAGCAACATTGACACTGGCATGCTGCCTTCGCTCCTGTTGTCCCCGAGGCTGCGTGGGAGGGGGGATAGGAGCCAGCATTTCTGGACTGCAGAAACAGGCTGCACAAGAGATGGATTGAGGGACAGCAGTGAGGGCAAAACCACGTTCCAGCTGCACAGTATTGTGAAGAAAAAATTAGTAACACCTGGGAAGCACTTGTGTGTGCAATAGAAATACCTATAATTGTGTATTCAAGGTTTGGATGGTGCACACGGGGGTCATGGGGCCTCATTCATTGATGAGGATAAAAGAAATGTGAAACAGCGACCTGGTCAGTAAGTGTTGTTGATCTGGCCCGTGCAATGAATGAGGCAAAGGACCAGGGAAGAAAATGTGTTCCTCCTCAAGAGTGCCTCGCCAGATCAGGATAGGGACTTCCTTTGTGAGGTTACTAGTAGCATCGCTTGGTGGGGTTTGGCAAGATTACTTTACCTCATTTCAGTAGCTGTAGGCCAAGAAAACTTGCCTGATAATTTTCATAAGATTTAACGGGTCTGTAAGGATTTTGAGTCATTTAAGATCCTGGGTCAGATCCCAGACATCTTCTAAACAGTGGGAAAAAGTTCCAAAACCAAAATAAAAGGGCAAAGCTGGGGGAAAAAAAAGTGGCAAAGCATGTATTGTACATTCACTCAACCAGGCACAGAGAGCAATAATGTATGTTCTGCAGGTAGGTACTTACAGCTTCCCTTTCGTACCGAGAGACTCAGCTGCATAACTCCGAGCAATGCTTTCGATATGTGAGATCTGAGCGAAAGGTTGGCCTCTAATCTAGGAAGACAAGGACATCCCCAAGGTTTGTTATGAAGAGACAGTAGCTTCTTTGGTAACTGTTTATGAAGAACAAAAACACTTTTCTGATAAATTAAGCTTCAAGTATCTTTAATAAATCAGGAATTTTGGTTCTCTGATATAAAAAAAAAAAACCAACAACAACAACAAATCCCAATTTTCGGTCAATTTTTGGTTATTAAAAAAAAGAGTAACCCAAAATCCATATTTTTGCCGTGATTAAAATGAAACGCCACTTGTATACAAGTGGCGTTTCATTTTAATCAATGGAAAAAATGTGGATTTTGGGTTACTTTTAAAAAAAATGAAATTGGGGTATTTTTGGTCTTTTTTAAAAATCAGAGAAAACCAGGATCCCTGATAATCACTCAGCAGTCCTCTCTAGCTTAGAAGCCAGGCAAACAGTTGGTGTTAAACAGAGCTATACTAATGCCCACGACTGTATATGAATAGTGGCAGACACCACCCATTTCCAAAGGAAAAGGCTACAGCCCACCAGGGGATATGTTGCATTAGCCATGACTGCAGGAAAGACAAACCCAGTGCATGCAGTTAAAAAATGCCTGACATTTTCTGTGCAGAACTGCACGTGATGAGTCAAAGAGCTACTTGTAGCCTGGGAGCTGTGGTCTGAAGCCTTGAGTAGGTTATTTTGGAAGCTGGAATAGTCTTATCTACAAAGCAGATGGACTTGATAATTCAGACAGGCAAGGAGCTAGGTAAAAGAATTAAATCAACCTTTCAGCATCTTCTGAGAATTCCCAGCTATGGACACAAAAGTCAAAAGGTAAAAACTATTTCCAAACCTATTTGACCTGCATTGGTAGATGTCATATAGGCCTGGTAGCATCTTGAACTCTCTCACAAAGATGCCAAACCCATGAAAGGTGGAGTAGCTGGTACCAAGACGCAGCCAGCCCTTTGGAAAAGGCATCTCTCCCACCTATGGGAAAAGAAGAAATAAAAGCTTTATAGATGTTGATCATCTCTTTGTTCCCATCTATCAACCTCAGTTCAGGCCAGTTGGCTCATCTAACATTTCAACTGAAGACCTTTGCAAAGTCCAAGGCAGCTAAAACGACTTGGGAACCATAGAAGTGACACACAGACCTACCCCCATTTCTGCAGTCTGATGCCATCACCAAGATGTCATATTGAATGAAATAGTTTGAATGTTTGTAATAGTTGCCCATTAGCCAGCTTCAGGAAGAAGACAAGATTTATCTTCTTATCTAGGCCATTGTTTTGGTCTACGTGCGGAAGGTCCTGACTTTGCTCAAAGTCTTAACTTTTGAATTTTATCTTTAGAGGCCTTTAACAAAGAGAACCTAAAAATGACCCTTAAGCAAATATCCCGAATTCTGAGAGATCAAACCCTAGGGCCTTTGAAAAAATTGGAAAGAAAAGGTCACTTGCAGTGGTGTGGAAGTTCCCCAAAGTAATTAAAATGATTAACAAAAGAAACTAATTACTAAGCAAAAGAATCTGTTGAGAAAGATCCGAGCCCAAATTTGGGAGTAGTGACAGGTTTGGGTCGGAGGGGCCCAGGACGGCAACTCACTCAATAAAAACCTGTAACCTACTCTTCCAATTTGGAGGTGACTACACTTGCAGAACAACGAAGGAAGAATCGCAAGTGTAGACCGGATCAGATTGATCACCCGAACCACCCTCTCCGTGAACATGAATCTCTTAGTTCACGCTGAAGCTGCAGAGCGCCCGAAAGGGACTGAAGGAAGGGGACTTAGTCCTATCAGTATTGAGGCCAGCCCATTGAACTGTACTACTGAGGCCAACCCATTAAATTGTACTACTGAGGAATGAAACTATATTTAGGTGTTTGGCTTCTCGGAATTCTAGGATTGTAAGTATATTATGAAAAATAATAGTATTGATTCAAATTTAACTTTTAGTTGTAATTGTAGTTGTTTTTGTAATACTAATTCTTATAGCATTGTTTGGGAAGGAAGCGCATTCGGAGCATTGTTTCTGATATATGTAATTATTGTGTTCTTAATGTTTGTGGTGTTTCTTAAAGCTAAGCAGTGTTATATATGTAGCAAAGAGTTTTAAAATAAAATTGTGTTATATGAATTAAGTGTGTAATCATTGTGAAATCGTGCAATCAACTAGATACTCCCCCAGCCAGTGCATCAAACAAACCAGTAAATTGTGTGGGATCTTCTCTACTTCGTAACCCACTAGAGACACAAGACTTAGGCACTGTTGCCAAGATGAAGTTTCCAAAGCATCGCCAAGAGATTAGATTCCAGTTGTCCTGGAAATGATTTTGATGGGATAGTAAGAGAAATTATACATTTGAGTTATACATTTGAGTTGCAGTTTCTCTTGCTAAACACTCAAATGTCTGGACTTTCCATCTTGGAGGAAGTTAAGACCGTTTTGATACGCACTTCCTGGTAAAACAGGTACTTTACAAACACGATTGGACTTGACCACAGCCTGGAAAGAAAAACACTTTACTTTCAGGCAGACTCAGCCCCACACACAGTATTAGTCACTGTTTGCATTTGCAGATAGCAGCTGCTGTGTGTTCTTGAGTTTTCTATCAGGAAGCAAAATGGGAAGTGGGTAAACACCGACCTGAATGGCATGAACCTGCCTTACTGAAGCAGGCAGATGTGGCCAAGCCCAGAGCCCAATCTGGTCAGCCTCCACCTCCCAAAGTTATACCGTGCCTTTGGTTTAGAAACCAGACCGGAAGCTCAGGAGATCAGACCCTCAAAAGACGTTCTATGGTTACAATCACATTGCAAACCTAGCTTCTTAGTGGTGAGACTCCATGACTTCTGCAAGCTGGACACGAAGCACGTGCAAAAAAAGGAAGACAGCTTCACTTTGGGTGTGGAGGAGGTTTCTATTTTTATTGTGATGGAGTCAAGTTTGTTCATCCCTCCCATAAAGAGCTCTTAGGAATGTCTAAGCGATAACCTTCCCCCCTGAGTCAGTGTGAGCCACTCCCAGAGCGATGCTAGAGCACAGCTTGTGGGGAGCTGGGCAGAAATCTGAAGGGGCCTGTAAAGATCTTGCCCACTTGTGTTAGTAAAGCTATCATGCCACTTTTTTCTGCACATGTAGATGTTCTTCTGCTTGGTCGAATTCAAACTAGCAATACAGGAGTCACGCAAGCGCACCACAATCTCACTTAACAAAAGCAAGTTTGGAGCTTTCGTGGCTTTGTAAACAAGCTGATTTTTTAAATTTTTTTTTTTTAAAAGGTCTCATGATCTTTAAGCCAAGTGTATGATTCAGCGGAATCTGACTCACGCTCTCTAAATGCATGGGGCTGGCAAGAATACGGATAAGGCTTTTCATTCCCAGCCCTGGGCTGCTGTACCATGCCCCTTCTCACACTTTTGCCACTCATCCCTACCTCTTGCCCGTGTTACCAGGTTTGGTCAGCGACCTTTCAAACCTTTGAGATCCTTGTAAGATTTGGGAAGTGCAACGATGTCCGACTGTTGTCAAAACGCTGGTGCACAGAAAATGTTATGTTCAAATGGAACGGGGGGAAGTGGTATGCGCTTGGCTATGAGCCATTTGCTCTGACTGTGCTGCTGGTCTAAATTAAGGCCATTTCTCCCCCTGTTTGAAACAGGTTGGCTTGATAAAAGCAGCATTGAAATTCTAGCTAAAGCAGAGCTTTTCACTTGCTCCTCCACCTGCGGCAGCAGACGAGGGTTTGGCTCTTTTGAAGAACGAGCAACATTTCCCTGGCCTGAACAGGGCCCCAGGCCGCCTGCTACCAGATTCCCGAAGGCAGCGATTCCTAAACTCTGACAGATTGCACACCACCGATTAAAATGACACGACCTGGAGTACCACCAGCAAATTTCTGTCCTATAAAGTAATTAAAATAAGCCTGTTAACACATACCCCTGACAGGTCATCTGTGTACCACTGGTGGTACCCGTACCGCAGACTGGGCACTGCTGCCCTAATGCTCGACCTTTGGCTTTGGAGGGCCGGATGGCCGGCTGAGGCGCGTGGCCCTGATCCAGCACCTAGAGCGGGCACAGCAGGGCCCTATCGGGCTGCACAGAGGGAGCCAAGGGGCAACCTGACCTGCAGAGAAAGGGGCACGGCCGGACTCCCACCCAGCCGCGCAGGGAGAAGGGGTCTCTGTGCTGGGAGACGGCGTGTGCTCCCCACCACGTTGGCAACCCTGTCCGGGGGGCACCTCAAAGACCCGCGGGGCTAGGTTGGCCAGCCCGTGCAGAGGGTGAAGACCCGGCGGGACCCG
>NW_005841879.1:4209926-4223208 GCF_000455745.1 Alligator sinensis
AGGCCGGGCAGAGACTGCGGGCAGCGCCTCCGGAGGCTGCGGGGAGGCTCGTCCCGGCGCCAGAAGCCCCCGCCCGGCCCGGCCGCACCTCGGGAAGGTGAAAGATACATTGTATGCACAGCTACATACAATGTATGCACACATGTATATACAATGTATGCAAAGATTCACGTACATCGTATAAGATATATAAAACAAAGAGCAAAAAAGTTTTGCACAGTCCCGCAGCGCGGATTGAAGAGCCCCGCCCGGCCCGGGCTGCAGACAGCCCTCCCCGGCCCGGCCCGGCCCGGCCCCGCTGCACGTGATTGCCGGGAAGTGCCTGCCTCTGCCTCTGCCTCCTAGTTTCACTTTCCGAGCCCGAGCCGCACAGCCATGGCCATGCTGGCGGGGGTGGGGGGCGGGGCGACCCGCCCCCTGCCTCTTCGAGAGCCCCGTGACCACCCCGTGCGGCCACAACTTCTGCGCCGCCTGCCTGGACATCACCTGGGCCGGCCTGCGGGACACGTTCAGCTGCCCGCAGTGCCGCTGCCCCTTCGCCTCCAAGCCCGAGCTGCGCAAGAACACGGTGCTGTGCCGGGTGGTGGAGCAGCTGCAGGTGGGCACCGATGCCCCCGAGGGTGGCGAGCCCGAGGGCAAGAAGGGCTGGGAGCCGGAGGGCAAGAAGGGCGGCGAGCTGGGCCCCTCGCAGGTGGCTTGCGACAGCTGCCCGGAGGCGGTGGCCGCTGTTCAGACCTGCCTCACCTGCATTCCCTCCTTCTGCGCCGAGCACCTGCGCCCGCACCACGACAGCCTGGCCTTCCGCGTGCATGAGCTGAGCGCCCCGGTGCGTGACCTGCAGCAGAAGCTGTGCCGGGACCACCACAAGCTGCTGGACTTCTACTGCCCCGAGCACCAGAGCTGCATCTGCTGCATCTGCCTGGTGGGCCACAAGGCCTGTTCAGCCAGCTCCCTGCCCGAGGCCAAAGCGCAGAAGGAGGTGAGCGGGTGCATGGCGGTGCGTGTGCATATTGGGGATGAGGACCCCGGGGAGCAGTCAGCAGCCTACCAAATCCAGGAGGATCCCTCCCTCCGCTTGTGGATGGGGCTCGAGGGAACTTAAAGAGTGCAGGCCTCGAGCCCCTGGTCTGGCTGCAGAAGTTGCAGGTCTTTCCTCTCAGCTGGGGGAAGAGCAGGCTGCAGGCTGGGAATCCTCTCCTTCCCTGCTTTGTAGACAGGACACTTCACCTGGGAGCAGGCTGCTGCTTGGTTGAGGCTGCTGTGCCCTTGGGAAGAGGTGTTGGCAGCCAGCAGTCATCCATTTTGGGGCTGGGCTCGCTGAGCCGTTACTTGATATTCACCCTTTTCCCCCCCGTATCCCTTGTGCCCTTCCCAAGATCATAAAATTGCCCTAAGAAGCAGAGAGGAGCCTTTGGAGACTGGGGCTGGGGCAGCTTGGGAAACACAGGCTCCCCGGGGGCCACAGGAAGGGTGGGCAGGGTTAGAGGAGGACCCAGGTATGCCACACCACAGTGGCTGCACCATCTCTGCTGCCCTTTGGAAGTGCTTTTTACACCCAGGGCAGGAGCGTAGAAGCAGTCTTGGGTGCTCAGACTGCTGCCTCCCCGGTCAAAGTCCTGCTTTGCCCAGGTGCGTGCACTGAGTGGGGACACAAATAGATCTGCAGCTGCCATGGCTGTTGGCTCTGAGCTCCGCCACATCTGGCTGCCCCAGGCACGGTGTCTCAGCTGGGGACAGCGCTTGAACGCACATGTCCAGGACCATCGCGAGATGGCGGCACCGCTCTGCCCTGTCCCTTGCCCTCCAGCAGCAAGCTCGGTTCTCAAAAGGTGCTGAGCACCCAATGGTCCCTGCTGAATCAGAAGCATTTGGGACCACACAAACCAGGCTGTGTATCTGAATCTAGAGGTGCACTGATGTTCAAAGATGCTGTGGGAAGAAGCGGAGATCAGAAAGATGTCTCAACCCACATAATTAGGAGAGAACAAGTTGGGGCTGGAGGCGAGGGTGCAAGGGGAAGAATGGGTGGAAGTCGCAGCAGTTGGGGGCATGAACGGCTGGTGCATCCGGTGCTGGGTATTGCCCTGTTAGAGGAGGGCCCTGCCCTATGACTCCTTTGCATGCTCTTGGCTACGTCCCTGGTGTGCTTTAACCCCACAAGCCCACACAGGTCCAGACTTGGGTGGAACCACTCAAGGACTTCAATCTGACATGCAGCTTTAGGCATCCCAGCCTGACAGCTAACGGCTTCCATTTGTATTTTGGTAATCACTGGAGACTAGCAGTTGAATCCTGTGCTTTGTCAGCAAAGTGGCAACTCTTGCGACTCATTGAATCCCAGCAAGGCCTGCTGGAAGGGTGGGCAGGAGCATGAACCTGCAGGAGACAACACAACTTTGTCCCCCAAGCACTAGCCCTGCTTGTAGCTAGCTCCTTCCCAGTGGCAGGCCTCTGGGTCTGCCTATACAGAAGAGAGCTTTTGCCAAAGTCTTCCTTAAGACGTGGGGAGTTCAGGAGCTGCCTGGCAGGGCTGTACAAAATTTCACCGGCAGTTTCTTCTCGACCTCGAAATGGAGAGCTTCGAAACAGCTTCAAAATGAAATGAGGCAAGTCAAAACATTTTGAGTTTCGAAGCTCAAGCTGGGCTTGCCTGCAGGGAAACAGAAACTAAAGTAAGGAGAGGGAGGGGGAAGCGGAGATAAGGAGTGCTCTCATTATTGACTGTGCAACTGGCCAGGACTTTGGGATTGGAAGGGATCTCAGGACAGGATCGGTGCTCTGGGGGAGGGATGGGAAAAAAAAAAAAATAGCATAAAAAAAAAGGCAGCGTTGTTTGAAGTGCCCTGCTTTCTGCATTGGTGTCAGTTGAGTGAGGGCACACCTTAACACGTACCCCACTCCCACCCATGTCACAAGTTTTGCCTGTCAGCAGCCAGAAGTGCAGGGCTCCTGGGTTCTGGGGCCCTGCACCTATCTCCTTGACAGCTGGCAGGCTTCGTGGCCGCAGCAGGGGCCACCATCCCTGCAGCTGTCACCCCGCTGTGCCTTAGCGCACACAGTGTCACCCATGTCACGAGTTTTGCTTGTCCACAGCTTGAGGTGCCGTTCCGCTGCACCTAGCTCCTTGAAACTTGGCAGGCTTCATGCCCCCAGAACGGGCTACCATTCCTGCAAGTTTCATCCAAATCAAGCCAGAAATGACAAAAATTATAGGCTGTTTCGAGCTCCCCCATTACAGCCTATGGGCGGAACTTTGAAACAGCAAAACCGTTCTGACGAATTGAAATGAAACAGAACAGCAGTTTTGAATCTAAATGAAATGCACTGGTGCTGCTTTGCACAGCCCTACTGCCTGGTTTATTAAGGGCCCAATCCTACCCTGGCTGGATTGTTCTTCATGTTTACAAGGTAAAACCAAAGCAAAGCAGGGCAGAGTCTCTTAGCAATGTACTGGGGAGAACTCGAGCCGAAGTCAGGAAGCATTCCGGAGCCCAGATAGGAGCCCGTTTTTCAGGGTCGAGGACATACTGACCGTGGTATTTCCTTGCTACCCACAAGATAAACTAAAATAATGGGAAGGCTCATTCTTAAGTCAGGAAGGGCCAAGAAGGCCGCAGTGCTAAGGGCGATCTTGTAGAGTTTCTTGGTTGGCTCCTTTAACAGACATGGGACTGGGCACACATCACTGCTTAGACAGCATAGAGCTGTTGCTTACCTTCCCCAGCCATGGACCTAGGATCCTCTTCTTTCCCTGTAAAGAACCACTGCTGGGTTTAAAAGAACTGTATTTTCAAAGATGAATTCCTGCAACATGAAAAGCTTACAATTCAACCCAACATTTTCTGTAAATCTGCTCTGCTGTTTCATTGGGAAGAGGAGTGGCTCTTCCTGGCTTTCAATGGAGATCGGATGTGTTTTGTTGCAGTTGCAACTGAAGAAGAGGCTGACAGAGCTGAGAAATCAGAATGACAAAGCTTCTATGGCAATGAACGAAATAAAGATACGGGAGAGAAAAGTCACTGTAAGTGGGGAATGTTGTTCTGGCCCTTGGGAGCATATTGGTTGCAGGGCGGGGGACTGGTTTCTTGTGCTTAATTTAAGGCAGGCTGTTTGAACGTTCAGATTACAGCTTCTCAAGAGAATGCACGCAAGCATTGTATTTGGGCAGGATCAGGCAGAAGCTGCGACTGACTGACAATGCTAAACTAGCAGTCACACCAGACCCTACAGCCTTCAGCACAAGAAAAGCAGAGCCTGTAAAGCTGCAATGAAAAGATAAAGGCCCAGATCCACAAAGCTGTACGAAGGCACCTTAACTCCTCTCGAAAAAATCAAGGGGAGTTCCATACCTAAATGTCCCTGTGCCTCCAGCATTAACTAATGAAATTCCCCCATTAGACATTGCTATAAATTCATTTTAAGAGGGACAAGGACAAACGTGGAGGTTTTGACACATAACCCTAGCCTCTCATGGCTTGCAGTGCTTGTTCCCACTGCCAGGTGACACAAGCTGCCTGTTTCATACCCCTTGGGACCCTTCGCCCTCCCCAAATGTACTGAGACATGACTTTGGGGGCCCATTAAAGGGAACAGGAGACTTGCCTTTGACTTGAGTATAGAGGTATAGGGTTCCTACCCGAGTGCCAGTTCAGGGAAATGCAATCAGCCATCACATTTTGCAGAGCCCAGGGCTTTATACCCCTTTGCACCCTGGGAAGTGTCCTACCTACATGCAGTCCCCTTGAAACCCACATCCTTGTGGTTGGTTTTTAGGAAGCAGCTGCCCATAACAAGGATTTGCTGAGAAATGAGTTCTTGGAAGTAAAAGTTTTAATTGAAGAACAAGAAAGCCAGTCAGTAAAGAAGCTTGAAGAGGAGGAGAAGAGAGTCCGTGATAAGTTTGATTACATCCATAAGGTTCTGGGAAAGAAGAAAAGTGAAATTCAGTCCCTCAAAGACAAGCTCGAGAATACACTGGCTGTAAGTGATGACATCGCATTCCTAGAGGTAAGGCCTGCTGATCAAGAACATACAGCCCTAAAAGAAGCCACTACAGGAATCCTGCCCATACTACCTTGGTGTAGATATATGACCACAAAAATCTATAATTTTTGAGAAAATTATCCTAGCGCACATCTGCGAGGGACCAGCAGGGGAGACTGTGCTTAGGGGCAACCAACATGGGTTCATTAGAGGCAGGTCCTGTCAGACCAACCTGGTGGTCTTCTACGACCAGGTCACCAAATCCTTAGACGCAGGTGTCACGGTGGATATAGTCTTTCTGGACTTTAGGAAGGCCTTCGACACCATCTCTCACCCCATTCTCATTAAAAAACTAGGGGACTGTGGTGTCGACACCTACACAGTCAGATGGGTAACTAGTTGGCTGGAGGGCCGCACCCAGAGAGTAGTGGTAGACGGGTCCTATTCGACCTGGAGGGATGTGGGCAGGATGAACACCTTGCCTGGGGTCATTTGACCCCCATACTCTTTCCTGCCATGGCAGAGGGTCAGACTTGAAGATTTGCTCAGGTCCCTTCCAACCTGACCAACTATGGAACTATACTTTTATAAGATGCATAGGCTTAAGTTGATTGTTTGACAAGCACTCTGGGCAGTGGAATTATTTCCCCACTCAATTAGTATTTGGAATTAGATGCTCCCTTTACTGAGCACATCCATTTCAGACTCTTTATAGGCAAGTTATCTTCCAAATATTTAATTTTCCCCCTCACCCATAGCAGTATTCTCCTGCCACAGAATTAGTCACGTAAAGAAGACTTGTCCCATAATTTACAGACACTAGCTTAAATCTTTAGATGTCCCTTGGAAAGCAATTCATATAGGCTGCTATTACTTCTTGTTATGAATGGGTAATGTCTGAATATATAGCCTCTCTTCCTCACCTCCCACTGAACATGCATGTAATAATGCAAAAGTAAAATAACTGGAGTCAGTTACTGTTTCAGAGTAGAGTTTTATTACAGAAGAAGCTTACCTCAATGCCTTCATGAGATCTTCTATTTTGTATTTCAGAAAGCAGCTAAATTGCAACTACCCCCAACAAAAGATGTATTCGTCCCCAGAATTGACCTAGATTCAAATGTAATGCATTCTGTCTACCAAAGTGCCACTTTGCTTAAAGAAACCCTGAAAAAGTCAGTGTCTCAGCCTGAGGAGCAGAGAATGGAAGGTAGCGTGCCGATATTAAATGGATTTCTCATTTAGCGGTTCCATGTTGCAAAGTCAACTCTGCTGAATAGGACAAACCTCTCTCATAAAATTGTTTGTCTCCATTAGTAAAGAGTCAACTTGGTTGCACTCTGACAGGGTGCGAGACGTTTCACACCCTGGTCCACAGCCAAAGGTTAAGCCTACTGACTCACCTTACTAGCCAATCTAGGTTAGGGCTCATTAGGTGTATAAGAAGACGTGATAGTCTTTCAGTAACAAAAGAAGTTCAAGAGGGAGATCTTGAGCAGATCTATACAGGAGTCACTTCCACAGCTAAAAATAAAGTTGAATCCCAGAATGGGGATGCCTTTGTACAACATTATATTGAATACAGGCAGATTTCACACAAAAACTGCCCCAGCTTTAATTAAGTGGGATAAAAATCCAGCTAGCTGAAATGGGATGGAATCCTAAAATAAGGGATTTAAAGCCAGTGGGGAAGGGGAGTTTTGGGTTGGCTTAGAAGTCTTTGATGATGCTGTGCTGTCTAGTAGCTACCAGGTGGGAGCTGTTAAGAAAGATGGGAGCATATCTGAAAAGAGCTGTGCTGACTGTCACAAATGCTTCTTACAGCAAGCGGACCACCCAGACCACTTATAGTAGAAATGAGTAAGTCTTTCATTTCTCCCCACAAGCTCTCTAATTGCAATCTTGTGCTGAAATAACTTCTCCTTTCCCTCTTTGTTTCCATTTTTATATTTGTCTATAAAATTGCATGCAAATTATTGGCCATGACACCCAGCAGTCTGGACACAACCAAGCTTTTTACTGCATCTTCTGCTGTCTTTTTTAAGGAAGATGAAAACTATGTCACGTACAGATTGAGGAGTCTGTGCACTGCCTGTATTAGCGTAGGGGCTGGAGTCCCAGCTGAGATCAGAGCTTTGTGCTAGATGCCAGAGATCCCTAGAGTGAGGGACAGTTACTGTCCAGAAGATCTTGCAATCCAGTAGAGAAAGGACGCTAGGGATGCTGTGAAGTCCACTAGTGATTTCACTATTGCCAATCTGCCTTACATATCAAGTACTCAGGCTGCCCTTGGCCTGCCAGTGTAGAGTTCTGAGAGAGACACCCTGTTTTACAGATACAGGAAGACTAAATAGTGGCAGAATCAGGCCTCTGATTTAGTCCCCTTCAGTTTAGCACCAGTAGAAATACTGCAGGAATGAGGCTTAGATAACTTTGCCTGGGTCTGTGGCATTTGAATGAAGGTCTCAACTCTTAACTGAGGTTCTGAACTGCAAAACCATCCTTCCTCACTTCTTGTCATTTGCCAATATCATTGCAGGACACCCACAGTGGAAACCCAAGCCCTTTTGTCTTGTGAATGTGCCACTAATTTCTCCAATCAAACCCATGGTACCCAGTAAAAAGCCTGTTGGAACGCGTAAGTGTAACAAACAGCATGGTCATGGACACATGAAAAACACTCGCTAGATTCTCTCCTGCACACCTAGTGTTGTAGGTCTCCTTGAGCAAAGTGGTTACTGATGTTAAGGGCTACCACCAACTTGAAAGCTGCCTTATCTGTTTTTGATCGGGGTTTTTAATATTAGTAGCATCAAAAGAACTGGAACAGAAAGATAAGAAAGCAATTTTCCCTCCCTGCTTATTCCCTACCTACCCCTCAAAAGGGCCAAGCACAATGGCTCTGAGTTACCCCCCAAAAAACCCATCCCACGCTTGGCAAGGGAGTAGGAAAAGAGATTAGGAAATATGGAAAAAAGGGAGAGGAGAAGTAAGTTCAAGGCCTTTAAGCCTTCAAGAGCAAGCTCTTAGAAACTCGAATGAACTTGATGCATGAAGTTCAAGTTGATGGTATTCCTGTAACACAGCTGTGATATGTAAATAGTCTATAGAACGGCATGGGACTACACAACCGTTGTGATAACTCGTATATAATATCTTTATGCATAAAGCAGCACATAACAGCATTACTACATGGGGCTTGTTATTGTAAATGGGCCTGTTGTTGGAAGGCACCTCTGTGATAGCTTCACATGAATCAGAAGCTAAAGAACTGAGGGTTGATGGCAAGATCACTCCCTTGGCTGCCATGCTGCTGTCTGTGTCAAGATGGTAGCAATCTCTCAACTTCATTTTTAACCCAAGCTATTTTGCTGGGGCCTGCTCCTGTGAGATACAGATTTTTTTTGACAAGGAACAAAGTAAGGCCTGGTCTACACTAGAAAGCTTTGCTGGAAGAGCTCTGGTACAAGAATGCATCTAAACAGTCCCTCACTCCTGTCGGCTGTAGCAGTCCTTCATCAGCAGTCCCACAGTGGCTTGCACTGACTGCTTGGGAGACAAGTGCTGTACTGAACAGAAGCCATCCCCAAGTCACTCTGTCTAGTTGAAAACACTCATCCCCATCAGCACGAGTCTGCGAGGGGACGGCTGCCACCGAGGAAACGCATACACCTGTTTGGAGCAGAGGGAGGGGCTGGTTCCCAGCCCAGCTGCAGACAGACGCACACAAGGAGACTGCAGGCCATAGGCACAAATGGACAAGAAGTAGTACCAGCCAAGACTAAGGTTCGCCAGCAGTCCTGACTCCAGCAACCCCAGAGAACACCCCGCCTGGACCTGCCCCTGGCATGCTCACACCCCCTTGGCAGGGACTGGACTTGCAGCCATGAGCAGGGGCCAGCACCTCCTTAAGATGAAGGAAAGTCTTTGGGGTCCCTCTCTCAGCCAGCGCCTCTCTAACCCCTCCACTTGGTTGTTTTCCCTGGTTGTTCTGCTGGTCCAGCTCAGGAATCCCCGAGGAGAGTGTTATTCTCTTGGACAAAAACATCCATGTCCCTAGGGATCACCCCGCAGAAGAGGGTTGTAGCAGTAACTCCTGTTCTGTCCCTTGTCACATCGCATCCCAGGAGCTCCTGGGTGAAAGCCCTTGTGTCCCCCACCCACGTTGTGAAGCAGAGCGAGGGTGGGCAGGGCAGCAC
This sequence comes from Alligator sinensis, assembly GCF_000455745.1. Taxonomy (NCBI): domain Eukaryota; kingdom Metazoa; phylum Chordata; order Crocodylia; family Alligatoridae; genus Alligator; species Alligator sinensis. Next base: position 4,219,109 of record NW_005841879.1, read on the forward strand.
CCAGAGGCTGGTGGTCCGTCACAGAGCCCTCGTCCCCGCGCTGCTGCTGTAAGTCTCACAGGCTCCCCACCCATCTTTCTATCAGAGCCTGGATCTCGACAGCAGCCTCGAGGCCAACGTGGATGTGGCAGCTGCAGGGTGGAGGTGTCTGTGGAGTGGCTGATAGACAGGACTGCAAGGGCAGTGGGGCAACTGGGCACTAGGAGCAGAAGTGGAAGGGCAGCCTCAGGAGAGGGAGGGAAACGTGCATGTGGGGATAGCTTCTGGTCAGGCAGCCAAGAAATGGAGACGGAGAAGATGATAAACCACCTGATCCCAGTGCTGCCTGCCCACCCTCGCCTGTGCCACAGGTGCAACTGTGACGGTGCCTAGGGGCCTCATCGCTCCTGCCTGGCTCAAACTATTGCCACTCTCCCTAGAGGACTTACCCACCACACCTTGTTCTTAAATATTATAGGTTGATTCAAGGGGGCTGCCAACAAGCCTTAGAGTGAGCCCTAATCCCAGTAAATTCCCACTGCTTCTCTCCCCAGACCCCTCTAGCCTTAATCCAGCCCTCAGGTTTAGTAACTCCTCTACCTGACTAGGTCCCTGTAGGGTACCAAGGGCCTTAAGGACAAATTGTATGGCTCCTTCACCTCCCCTGTACTGCATCCCAAGCCTCGTGGGTGTTCTCTCATTGTTTAAACACTCACCCCCTTGCACCCCTGGTCCCCATGCACGGCCCCTCCTCCGGGCTCTCAGACCCTCTGTCCAGCTTGGACCGCGCTGGGCTCATGGACCCTCTGGCCCAGCTCAACCTTCCCCTGGGCTCTTGGACCTTCTGGTTTATGTTTCAGCCTTTTCCTAGGCTCCTGGGAGCCTCACCAGGTCCACCCTCAATCTGAGGGCACCTGGGTTACCAGTGTACTAAATATGCCTCAAGCTTGCCCTAGGAGGGCTGAAGGCTAAACTACTAGTCTAACTCAAAAGACTAAGAAACAGCACTGCCTTCTGACAAGCATCTCAAGCCCTCTAGGGGCTTAACATAAATGAAGGCCACTTGCCTGTACATCCAGTCTTTCTTAGTCTAAGGAACTTACCTCCATTCCCAGGCCTGCAGAGTTGTTCAGCCAAATCCAGGTCCCTTCAGGAGCCCTGCAGCCAGGAGCTCCTCACTCCTTGGTTGCTGGGGAGAGACTACCTGACCAGTGCAGCCTGGGCTTATATAGCTCCAACCTGAGCCCTCTTCTGGTCAGGTGAGTCCCTCATTAGCTCCCCTCTGCCACCTGCAAGCAACCTCCCGGGCTGCTTGCTCTCTTGAAGGAGCATGCACATCCCAGTGCCCTGCTGCAGAACATGAGGAACACAAACACTTTTCCGGGAGCCTCCTGAGATGCGGGTACTTTCCTCACCCACAGAAAGAGCCCTTGGTGCTGCTGGAGAGGAAAATGAACTGTGACTTCATGGTCACCAACCTACTGGCTAGTCAATGCTAAGAAGCACCTGGCACTTCTTTTCTCGGGGCATTGCAAATCCCAGTGACAGCAGTTTTTAGGGTTGATTGTTTGCATTTTTATTTTTTGCCTGGTAACCTGCAGTTTGCTGTCTCTCATCTTTCTTTGACTGAATTTTAAGCACCACTCTACTGCCTGTTACCATGAATAAAAGCTTTACTTTGGAAGCCTGCCTTCAATTTGGGTATTGGTCTTTAAGCACAGGCATGGGAATGTCCTGCCCCACTGCTGCAGAAGCCACAGGCCTGTAGTCAAGGCACAGGCCCCTCGCAGCCCCCCAGAGAGCTCTGCTCATGTCTTCTGGCTGTTTATTCTACTTGCCCTTGCTCTACATTGGCTTTGGCTTCACCAATGTACAGCCCATAGCACGTACTAACAAACCACAAGGATGTTTGCTCACTAAGGTTGAGCCTTGGCAGGAAACCTTTTCAGTACCCCTCCAAGCACAGGTGCATCCTGCCCCAGTTTAGTTCAACCTTTCATTGCTGCTGTCCTGATTACCTCCATATAACTTCCTGAGCCAGAGGGCAAGATGGGTTCCACAGAATTACCCAGGCTTTAACTGTCCGTGAATGTGAATATGGCAATGGGAGAAGGAAGTCCCTACTTGCAGTTTCTGAAAGAGGCCTGTTTTGCCTGAAAACATGAATGTTGAGCATCTATCCTGATCAGCAAACATTAGTATCCATTAACTGATTTGTGTTATCTGCTCATGCCTCCGTCACTCTGGAGGTGCGTTTCTTCCATCGGTATCCTTGGAAGTTAGACTGGCGCGTGTGTATGTGTGTATACATGTGTGTGAACCAAAACTGGAACATGAGTCCCATTTATTGACTCATTGCCATTTGGGAATCCCATTGCTTAAAAATCTGTCAGTTATTTCTTCCGCATTGCCTGGCAGCTCTGTCCACCTTGTTTGCATTGGCCCCAGCTGTGGAGCTCTCTGCCTCAAGCAGCTTCCACAGCACGACTGCCGCCGGTTGCTCAGCCAGCCTCATCCATGAGTCATACTGCTCAAGATCAAGGATAAGATCATGCCTAGAGACACTGCTTTCCACACGTAAAAATTTTGCAGTCACTGCTGATCATGTCAGACCTGCAAAATGATGCAGCTCCATCAGTCTGTGTTAGCTTTCTGAGTCCAGAAGTGGCACTGAATGGTGCCCAGCTGGTGTGAGTGTGCCTCTCTCAGCTGCCAGTTTTTAACCATCTTCTGGAGTGTCTACCTATTCTCCCCATGCAATTACTCGTCTGTGGCTACTAAGCATCTCTCCTGCTTACTTCTGCTGGTCTGGAAGTGCAGACCCAAAAGAATGTCATGACTTGTTAGGAGGAAGGATTCAATCATGCCAGGCAGCCTTGTGCTATCCATGTTAAGGGCAGAGTAAGAAAGTGATGGGACCTGGAGGGTCTGTAGGAATTCAAAACTTAGCAGGCAAATGAACGGGCGAGATAATGGAGTGGAGAGGAGGACATTGTGGGAGGAAGATGCTGAGTACTCACAATGCTGTCGGAGTAGGTCATAATGATTTAATAGATTTCATAGACATTAGGGCTGGAAGGGACCACAGAAGATCATCGGGTCCAGCCCCCCACCCTAGGGGCAGGAAGTCAGCCGGGATCAAAGGATCCCAGCAAGATAGATGTCCAAATGTCTCTCAAAGGAGTCCAGAGTAGGTGCTTGCACCACTGGTGGCAGTCTGTTCCAGGCCTCGGGGGCTCGGACAGTAAAGAAGTTCTTCCTTATGTCCAGCTTGAAACGGTCTTGGAGGAGTTTGTGACCGTTGGACCTTGTCATCCCTTGGGGCGCTTTGGTGAACAGACGTTCCCCCAGATCCTGATGAGCACCCCTCATGTACTTATAGGTGGCCACCAGGTCCCCCCTGAGCCTGCCCTCCTTTTCCAGGCTGAAAAGTCCCATGGCTCTGAGCCTCTCTTCATAAGGCCTGTTCTCCTGACCTCTGATCATGCGCATGGCTCTCCTCTGCACGCTCTCAAGCTTCTCCATGTCCTTCCTGAATTGCGGAGCCCAGAATTGGACGCAGTACTCCAGCTGTGGCCTCACCAAGGCCAAGTACATCGGGAGGATGACGTCCTGAGATTTACTTGAGAAGCATCTATGGATGCAAGCCAGAGTTTGGCCTGCTTCACCAGCTGCGACATTGCATTGGTGGCTCATATTCATCTTGTGGTCAATCATGACCCCCAAGTCCCTTTCGGCCATGGTGCTAGCCAGCGTAGCACTGCCGAGCCTATAAGCGTGCTGCAGGTTTTTTCCCCAAGGTGGAGAACCTTGCATTTTTCAGTGTCGAATGCCATCAGGTTTTCATCCGCCCATTTTCTGAGCCTGTCTAGGTTGGCCTGGATCACTATCCTGTTCTCAGGTGTGGACGCTTTACCTCAAAGTCTGCACTGCTTCTGCATCCCATGATTCACTGCATTAGGAGATAGTGCAAATGCCATGGAGAGATCTTTCCACAGGGTGGTTCACATTCCTCTGACACAGCCCCATGCACGCCCAAAGCGCTGTACGTGTTTTGGTGGCTTAGTCATGTTGGCTGCCCTGAATCGATGGAATGACTCCCAGCAAAGCTTTGTCGTGTA
>NW_005841879.1:4223239-4241066 GCF_000455745.1 Alligator sinensis
AGGCTCCTTATGGGGTCAGACACCTTGTGAGTGCTAAGAAAACAAATCAAATGGGTATAATTATAATATAAGTCACAAACCCTCCGGGGCTCAGCTCCTGCTACTTCATCAGTGTTGTTAAGGAGGTTCTGCATAGCTCAAGTGCCTAGGGAGCTCATCCTAAATGTCTGTTACTTGAATGAAGGTTCATGTAATGTATCCTGCTTGTAAGCTTGTTTGACATTCCATCTTCTTCCTTCACAAGAGGCTCCCAAAGGAGTTAAAACCCCTCAGCAGCTTCCGCAGGAGTCAAATGTGGCTGCAGATGGCAGTAAGTGATGGACAATAAGCATGAACAGCAACCTGACCCATGCTTGTGCTCGCTAAGCGCAACCCTGCAAGGTGCTGAGGGCCAAGGGGGTGGAATTAAGGAGATGAAAGAGGCTCTTTACAGATGGCATCTTGGCTTGATGTTTTTCTTCACTCATTTCAACACAAATTCAGATGGTCCCCTGCATCCTGGGAATTTAAAGACATGAAGCCTATTAAGACGCCGTCTATCATCTGCATGCAGCTGTATATCTGTAGACAGAGGTACTTACAACTTGTCTGCCTCAAGTCAGATGTGAGCCATGTTGCATGAGCCTCATATTAGCCATATTAAAAAACTACTGGCTTCCCCCTACAAGTTCTTGACGTGTAAAACTTCCATTGATCTCCAAGGGAGCACTTGCAGGTTTGACCTTAAGTTGTCAAAGTTGAACTAACTTGTAGCTTCTGCTTCTCGCTGTTGACACACAAAGCAAAAAGTAAGCAATGCACTGCTTAGGCATATAACTCCTAGCTTGGACAAAAAAGTTATGTTGGGCTCCAGTATGCCAGACCCTCTGCTGTTTTAACTTGCTGTCAGGCTTTGCCAAGATATCCCACCTTAACACCAGCTGCAGCGTTGACCATAACGGATGTGAATGGCTCTCGTTTAAAATATGGAAACATTTTCTTGTATCATCATAACTAATGCAGAACTTTGCTTTTTCAGAGAAGATAAAACCCAGCAAATCTGGTGAGTTCAAAAAGTGTTTACTCCACATACCTTTCACTGTTTTCTGTTTAATGCTAAGTTGGAGATGGTGGCTGACACCATCCTACTAAGCAATGGTTCAGCAATAGTTGAGGAGGCACCTATGGGCTCCTGGAGAAAGGCGTGACTTTGTCTCGCTTTGTTCCCACCCCTCCCCATCACAAGACAGTGTGGGAAAATGGGTTGCCAACACAGACTGAACTCCATACTTCTCATGAAGTAGTGTCTAGTGCAGCGGTTCCCATCCTGTGGCTTGCAGATAACGCATCTGTGAAACTCTCGGAGGTGGCATTGTGCCCACAGGAGACCTTCCCCTGCACAATTAGGTGTTTCCTCAGGCTGACAAGCAGGGCAAGGTGGGACATTTTTCTCAGCACTGTGGTCCATGGCCCAGTGAAGTTTGGATAACTAGCTCAGGCTCTAGTGCTTGAGCTAAAGGACTATGTTCTCGCTGGCACTCATAGCAGATTTATAAGCTCCTTACAGACACCAGGCAGTAGAGGCAACCCAACACCCCCAGCTTAATCCAGCTCCATCCAAGATGCAACCCCTTCCCCTCAGACCTGAACCCATATTGCCTGGTCACATAGGGCCTGTTTCCAAAGAGCGAGTTACACTTTTCACCCCAGTTTCCTCCGTGGATGTGGAGCGTAGCGTGATTCACAGGTGCTGTACACCCTGCCATGGCATGACTCATGTCTCCTTATATACTTTTCAAGAAGAAGGGAGCTAAGAATATAAAGGGGGAACTGGGGGACGGAGTTAAACTTAGTCATGCAACTTGACACATTACACATCTATCACACGTCCAGGTCTGGCAAAGGTCAGTAATGGTCTCCATGGAATAAGTGAGTGAGGTATCTGCACCCAAAGTCCCTATCACGACTGGCCCTGTGGGCAGACTCAACAGAGGCCAAAGAATGAAAGAAGCAGAAGAGTGAACTTTATTTTCTCATTCATACGGCCGGCTAAAAAAATGATGGCATTTGGCAAGGCTTTCTGTATCCACGCTGTGCTTAGCTCTCTTCCTTGTAGGCTTTTTAATATAGCCACTGGAGTCTACCCCTGGCTCAAAGGGGTGATTAAGTTAGGATTCATAGAGTGACTTGTAGAATATAATTCAATTTAAGAAGATCATATGAGCTCTGTATTTCCTCCAGTTTAAATTGCATCATTGCTCTCTCTATTCTCTCACATCAGTACCAAACCTGGCAAGTCCAGACCCTGACACATCTATCGAAAGCTTCCTAAAGAAATCTAGAGAGGAGCTTCTGCACTGTAAGTAACTTGTCCAGTCACACAAGTCTTAAAAACCGACGACTTCTTTCATTGCGCTGGGATTATGTGATTGAATGTTTTCCATGCTGTTGCATAATTATGGCCTTATTAATATTACAGCAATGGTCCGTTAAGAGGTATACATTTTCAGGAAAAAAGGAAAAACCTTCTAGGGCATTGGATACATTCCCCAAAAAGTTCACCACTAGCATAAATGGAGCACACGGTTAAACTGAGATCCAGTGCCAGTGGCAGACTTGGATCGCTGCTCTAAGTGAGCTTGTTGGGGAAGGTAACGACTTGGTTGAAATTCACAGAAAGCTAAGCGGGTTTAGGAGCCAGACTCACTTTTGAGAATGAGACTGAGTTGCCATTGGAAACTACTTACTTCTGGTTTCAGAAGTCTGTTGTATGGACACTGGCAGAAGTCTAGGAGACCTGCCTGCAAGTTACTGGATGCGTCTATACGTTCATTAAGGTGACATAGTTACTGCGCATTAAGTTTAGCACTTGGATAACCAAGTACTAAATCAAAGTGCAGTAACTCGCACTACTGCGCAGTAGTGCTGGCACACGGGTTTTTAGTGACGCTAATTGTGCAGTAGCCTAATACTACCATGCAGTAGTGTATTAGCACAGTTTTTGCCCAACATGCTATTGCACAGCGTTGTTAGGCTGTGGCACAGTTAGCATAGGACTTGCCACAGTGAAGGAAGCTTCTGATCTATCGAATCCAGAATCTTGCTCTCAACACTGATGAGCATTAGCAACTCCTCAGGACGTTATAAGAAAAGTCACAGTAGGAAGAGCTAAATACAGCAGAGGAAACCTTTATACATACAACAGTATAGAAAGGTTTTCTTTATGTATGTGTGGACATACACAGATACGCATGCACACACGTCTATATAAAGTATCTAAATGTTATGTACAACTATATAACCACTATATATACGAGAGAGAGAGAGAGAAAAGAAGAACTGGGGCCTTTCTGAATAAACCAATATAGCTCCTAATATCTTTTCTTTATAATCTCTTGTATTCCTCCACAGATGCTACAAAAGTCACGCTGGATTTCAACACGGCTCATAACAAAGTGCTTTTATTAGAGAAAAACACGAAAATATCTGTCTCTGAAACCCCCCAGAATTATAGCTCACACCCTCAACGCTTCTCGTACTGTTCCCAAGTGCTGGGCTTCCAGTGTTTCAAGAGGGGCATCTATTACTGGGAAGTGGAACTGCAGCGTAACAACTTCTGTGGCATCGGCATCTGCTACGGGAGCATGGACAGGCAAGGGGCAGACAGCCGCCTGGGGAGAAATCGCAGCTCCTGGTGCATTGAGTGGTTTAATGCAAAAATTTCAGCCTGGCATAATGATAATGAAAAAAGCCTGCCCAACACCAAGGCTACCAAGATAGGTGTGCTGCTCAACTGGGATGCAGGCTTTGTGCTTTTCCTGGCTGTTGGTGAGAAAGTTAACTTAATCTACAAATTCAAAGCAGAGTTTACTGAAGCGCTGTATCCTGCTTTCTGGGTGTTTTCCAGTGGCACTACACTCTCAATTTGCCCACTGAAGTAACAGCGTGCTGTGCCCCGGAGCTGTTTCTTCATGGTGTAGCCTGCAACCCATCTATGTTGCAAAGCTTTCTTTCTGTGCTTATAACTTTCTCATGTATTCAAATGATGGGGTATTATCTTTTTCGCTTGCTGGGTGGCTTAATGATTATCCAAAACCATCTCGCAATTCTGTGAGGCAGAAACTGGGTAGAGACTCTAGACCTGCAGGCTGGACTTAGTGCATTAGTTTGACATTTATGCACCAGAAAGGGAGGGAAGCTTCTGCTTGTCTGTAAATGTAAAAGAATAAGAGTATGCTTCAGGGTGGGTGCTTCCTTGCTTAAAACTAATTTCAGGTCCCTGGTCTTTAAAGCAATTGCCTAAATACTTTGGGGCAAGGGAAAACTGCATGCTTTTGTCTTTGCTGTGATAAGGGGAAAGATGGCTTCTAACACACACACACACACACACACACGGTCTCAGACCAAGCAGTGCCAATGTTTGGTCCCCTGTTTGGGTGAGGGTTCATAGCCTGCAGTTTGGTACTTGGCCTCCTGCCCCTCCAGACTGAATTTCTAAATCTTTTAAGCAAAATAGACACAGTGCTGCAGTCAGTGAACATCTTTGAAGTGTTTCCTCACTGTTGGTGCATAACAAAGGCTGTTGCAACAACACTGCTCAAAGGATCCTGACTCTTTTTTCAAGGAAATGATAATTGTAAAAGATAATTTCAAGGAATGATGATTGTAAGGCATGTCATCAAATAGCCTTGTCATGGCCAAACCCTGGTGTCAGCGAAAGACTCTGGTGGGAGTTGGATTCTATCCCAAATGTGTTGCATGGCTAATGTTAAACCCTCGGCTTTATCGGGAGAGAGGCGATAAGAATTCAGCCTGGAAACCCACCAACTTGCTCTGCATTTCCTTCATCCTGTCTCTAGACTTTAGCGGAAGAATTTTTACCGTTAGCTTTCCTGTTGCTTGGATGGTTGTCTATAAGCAAGAGATCAGCTTCACATGGGAAGTGTGGACTTCAGAAACGACATAAGTCTGTGAGAGGCAGGATTTGAATGACTTCTGCGCGTGGTTAGTTGTAGACACTTGTAGATCGGGTCTGAACTGAGTCAGAAATACAAAAGTTTATCTCTGAATGGTAAAAAGCCAATATGATAACCTATAAAAACCTGACCAACTTGAAAAAGAAACCGAGAACCACATGTGAAAGCTTAGCATCTCTAGGAAGAAAATGTGCAGAAATTCCTCTGGATTACCTAGGGTGAAGAAGTTATGCAAGTGATTTTTTTCAAAGAAAGTTTTGATGGGATGAAACAGCACATAGTTTTAGCACTTTCCAGGGTTTAAAGCGCTCAGAATGGAGATCAGTTCCTGAAGTACGTAGCTCCTGAAGTAGAGAGATGGAGGTGCTTTTTAACATCACAGTTTAATTAAAACCCTACTGAAAGGAACGAAACTTGGAAAAAAACTCATGTCTGGTTTGCCTAGCTGGCATGCCTCTTGGAATGAAGCACTGTGGTTGATGGTGCATTTTCCATCAGCACACCATGACATTGAAATTTTGTATTATTTTACGTGTTGGGGAGCTATGGGTAGGAGTAGAGAGGACCTGTGTAGTAGCATTGCTCATAGCAGGGGCTGTCCTAAGTTTCTCTTTTCTTGAAACACAGCATTCCCTGAATACCAAGATTTTTATGTGCCTCTGGCCATGATACTAAGATCGCTGCGTGACTTCCAAAAACCTAAGCACTGCCTTAGTGCACACTTCGAAGCATCTTTTGAAGTGACATTTCCTCTTTGCCTTTATATCTGCGCATAGATTAGTGAATCTTCTGAGCTAGAAATGTGCAGGAAAGGGAAAGGTGGGAGAATAGGTTTTTCATTCTCATCATGCCACAACTTCACTTTGCTTTTTGTGGTATCATAGAATAGCAGCTGGTCTGACTCCATTCAGCATGATGTGATGCTTGGGAGACCTTTGCTGCTTTTCATACCTAAAAACCTGGAGCTGGGAAAACAGCCAGTGGACACAGCTGTAGGCCTGAGACCTAAATGTCTTGTGCCTGTAACTAGGAGTCAGCCAGAGGCTTGTCTTGCTGAATCTCCTTGCGGAGGCCAGCAGTTGCTGAGATGAATGGCTCAAACTTTGTTGACTGGTAAAGCTCTCCCCTGTGGAACTTTGTATGCTCTGTGAATTATAATGCAAAGCCACTGCAGACATTGCAAGCATATGTTTCATAGATTTCATAGACGTTAGGGCTGGAAGGGACCATGCAATGTTCATGGAGGGTGAATTTCCTGAAGGTTCACTGGACTCCCGGTGGCAGCATTTTACATGAGCTGAAGTTCCTGGAGAGCCTTAGACAATGCAAAGCACTGCAGCAGCTCAGACTTGATTTCTAACAGTGAGTAAACTGCCAAGTCAGAGTTCAGAGATGAAGCAAGTCAAAAGATACAGTGAGATTATTTTGGACCAAAGGGATTTAGTTAGATGCCGTGCTGCACTCATAGTGTTCTCCATGCATTGCAGAGCGTTTGCTGGAATACCTATGATATCAAAGTATGCAATAGGCCAGCACCGTTTCCGAAATGTGTTCAGCCCTAAAGATCCCCGTGATTCAGTTCAGCACTGAAATAGCCAAGAGATCAGGAAGAATGATGCTGAGCTGGTCAGAAAGACGGGAACTGGTTGTCACTGCACAACATGTCAGAAGCAGGAACAAAAACAGCACAAACGTGAACACAATCAAAGAATGAGGAAACGGAAAGGCATAGCTGGATAAAAACAGAAGCCAGTTAATCAACTAGATAACAACCGAGCTTTACTGTGGTGTCCAGCATGACTACCCAGAAGGAAAAAGTTGCAGTGATGGCACCGTGGAGGGTTGAGTGGACCATTCAGCCCACGCAATAGGGAGAATCACTGGAGAATAGGAGTGACTCTCTTGCAAGTGCTGGATTCCTGCACTTTTCCAATGAGGTGAGTTCAACATCGCCATCCCAGTATTCAGGACTTCTAGGGTGAGTTCTGTCTAATGCTCGATGATCTTAGGACATTCCCTATAAGAAAGGGGCAACAGATATTACTTATAGAATCATAGAAGTCGGGTCGGAAGGGACCTTGTAGATCTTCAAGTCCGACCCCCTGCCTGGGCAGGAGGAAAACTGGGCTCAAGTGACCCCAGCCAGGTAGGCATCGAGCTGCTTCTTGAAGACCCCCAGGGTAGGAGCCAGCACCACTTCCCTTGGAAGTTGGTTCTAGATCCTAGCCGCCCTGACTGTGAAGTAGTTCCTACGGATGTCTGATCTAAACCTACTCTCCAACAACTTGTGGCCGTTATTCCTTGTTATCCCGGGGGGCGCTGGGGGAAACAGCGTCTCCCCCAAACCCTTCTGGTCCCCCCTAGTGAGTTTATAGATGGTCACCAGGTCCCCTCTGAGCCTTCTCTTGTGGAGGCTGAACAGGTTCAGGTCCCGTAGCCTCTCATTGTAGGGTCTGCCCTGCTGTCCCCAGATCATGCGGGTAGCCCTCCTCTGGACCCTCTCAATGTTGTCCACATCCCTCTTGAAGTGGGGCGCCCAGAACTGGACACAGTACTCCAGCTGTGGACTTGAAAATGTCCTCCTCTGTATTCATGGTAGGTACATTCAGGTCTGTGTTCCCCCCTGGCTTTGGGGATCCTAGGATCTCTGTCATCTTGTGCGGGGTTTGTATGGGACCTATGTATTCCTGGTGAAGCAGATTTGAGGTTCTGTGGATTTTTGTCCCGCATCTGTGTGATTCCAGATTTTCACCCAGGCAGAGGGGTGCTCTGTCAGAGGCTTACCTGGTTTTGGGGCCCTTTGGGTTCTCTTTCCTCGAAGGAAACCAACTAAGTCTTCAGATGTGCTGAAACGTTTAAAGTGCTCCTCGAGGATGTTCCCTCCAAGGGACCCTTCCTGCATCGTAGGTGCCTGGCTGCTCTCCCAGCCTGTCTGTCCACCTTGCAGTGCACCAGAGCATTGAAGAGCAGGTCTGGAGCACTTCTATCAGCTCCCTAAAAAGATGGAGCTGCATTTTAGCAACACATGCATCCCTGAGCTGCCCAGAGCTGTCAGCTCTGGGGGTCCAGCTCCTATGGGGCTTGGTCTGTCGGAGATCCAAAGAATTAGAACCACTTGCTCCTTTCACCACGGCGTGTCTGTACCGCAGGTGTCTATCGGCTGCTTTATCCACAGTCGACAGCAATATTCAAATGAAGGGGGGATTGCTCCATATGTATTATGTCACCGTTTGACAAGCTGAGGGTCCAAAGTGTTGCACTGTTCAGTGTGAAACACACTGCTTGGATTAGCGGTGACAATGAAACAAATGTACTGGTGACTTGTTTTCAGGCTAGGTGCACATGGTAATGCCAGACCCATGGCAAAGAGCTGTTCCTTTTGATTCAGATGAGAAACACTTGACTTGCATTGGCGAGCATCAGTATTTGTCAGCTCTGGGTTACGGTACATTAATGTTTCCCTTGAAATATGTGGGAGACATTCAACCTTTTATTATGAAGAAAAATACCCAAAACCTGAGTTAAAGGATTAGCTGCGACATAATAAACACTTTTCAATGCAGTTCCAAGAGAATGCAACTACAATCTTTTATAGCAAGGATTTTTTCCTTTCCCATAATGGTATAAGAACAATCAGTTTTAATGTCAGAGGTAGAAATAAGCATACATGGGCTTACTGCTCTGCATACGCAGGTCTTTTAAATCATTTAGTCTTCCGGAAAGGAGGCTGAAAAGGAATTCTGGGGCTAACAGAGCCTGGAGGATAGCGGCAGGAATGGCATCGTGCACCGTATGTAAAAGAGCGGGGAATGCTTGCAACCTCAAAACACTCAAAGCCATCTTTCTGCTACCTCACTGCAAAAACCTTGCATGTAGAAACAATGTTATCTGCTCCAGAAATCACAAACATTGTTGAATGCATCATTGCTTCATTGCCTATAGAGCATCATTGCCTATAGGGGACTAATAGTCTCATAATCAGGATTGTGTTATGCATAAGTTAACACTTCCCCTGCCTCATGATGCTTCAAGGGGGCATGGACATCTGCAGTTTGTCCTGTCAGGGAAGGTGGTGGCAGTAGGTTGTGGGTTTCTGTACTATCCCCTGCCTCCAAATGATGTCAAAGTTCGCTTTTTGATGTAGCTAGTGTCATTTAATTTTTCTGTTGATTATCAAGTTAATGAGTTACCAGCCGTGATTTCAATAAAAAATTAATGGCAAACAACTTGTTTAAATAATGTGTTCAATGATGTAAACCAGTGGTGCATAGCCTTTTTGCTCCATGGGCCAGATGGGCAGTATCTGTCCGATGGGCCTGATCCAGTAGGCACTGCCTGGGCCTGACCTGGGGGAAGGGGACATGGCCCAGCCCTGATCGGGCTGTACAGGGCTTGGGAATGTGGCAGCAGGGGAGGAATAGCATTCTTAATTGCTACTGCTCTTCCACTACCAAATTTCCTGACCCATGGGGAGTCCCATGGGCTGGATGCTGTGGCCCTACAGGCCAGGGATCAAACACTCCTGATCTAAACAAAAGTTGTCTCCTTCCTTACAGGCGGGGAGGGGGAAAGCAAAAGTAAAGAAGGACTACGTAATTCAGAAACACATGGTACACATGGCTCAGCATTCACTGGATGAGTGGAGGCTGTGGGGATGGAGGGGAGAACAGCATCTCATAGCCTAAGCAGTCCTACAGTGCTTCCTCGAGGTCATTTCTCATCTAGCACTGAATGTATCCGTACTCTGAATGCCTGAACACTAACTATCCACCGACACACAACCATGCCACATCCCCAGTCAGGAAGAGAGTAGAGAACATCCTACCCAATGAAGCTGCCGGGGGACTTAGTGAGGACTGAAATCAGTTGACACTACTGGGACTTTTCTCCACCTGTGTAAAAAGCAGCAGGGAATTGCTAATGACTAGGTGTGGGGAAGACTTTGGTTTTACATACGAGGTAGCACCCCAGCAGCATCGCCTGCTGATATTACATTGAACACTTGAACTGCAACAAGGTCAGAAAGGGAGATTCTGGAGCGAGTGCTTTGAGTCCCACCTAGAGGTAAAAGCTGTATGGGACTGACCTGGGTCTAGTGTCCCACATCGGTGTTCCCTTTCCAGCACTGCACCTCTTTGGTTTGTCACTGAAAAAGTCAAGGAAGTAAAGGTTTTTTCCCCCTGCCATCCTGTAGGCCTAAAATAAAGGAAAGAGGAAAATAAGTGAAAGTTTATATCTGTTGGTTTGATTTTCTCACCAAAATAAAAAATTCTGTTCTACTCAGGTCTTGTCCTGCCCTCATCCCAACACATCAGAGCACCTTCTAGCAGTTCATCCTGTCTCACATTATAAAGTCTCTCCTCCTGGGAAGCACTGTGGGCATGCATGGGAACATCATGGCTTTGGTAGGGGGTCTGGTTTGCAGTGTTGGCAGTGCTCTGTGTTGGGGACCGCAGGCGGATGTGATGTGCCTCACACTGGCTGCTAGAGGCGATGAGACTCGGGGATGGTTCACACATGCACAGCACGTTTGAAAATCTGTCGCGGTCTTGGTATTTTACACTTTAAAAAACCTTTAAGAAACCAAAGGGGTTAACACAAGAGCAGGGGCTGAGCCACGGTCCTGCTGTGCGTGGTAAGATGCCAGTATGCCCTCCTGTCCGAGTGCGCAGTGTCATCCTCAGCCCCAAAAGTCTCTCTCAGGTGTGGGTTTATAACATACGCTCTAGGTGGCAGGCACCTTTGTTTCACAGACATTTCACAACTCTTTTTTTTCAGAGAGACAGTCTGCTTGTTTGCAGACGACGCGATGAAGAAGGCCAGTTCAGTGTATGCTTTAAAAAGATGTGCATGCGCAGACCTTTGCAGGGCAAGGACTGCAAACCTGAACCTGGGGGGACAGAGCAAAAGTAGCAGTCTTATAATATGCTCATTACCCAGATGCACGTAATGTTGGGGATGAGAGTCTAGAAGAGGTGAACTGACTCATGCCATTTTCACTCCATTGGCTTCAGTAGATTAGTATTTTGTACCAGATCAGCTCTCTAATGACATCCTACAGACACGTGCATGGAAGCCTCTATAAGAAGATACGTTGCCAAATATTATTCCCCTTCCTGACATGAAATCATTTTTAGCCTTCCCAGAGCTGAAAGCATTCACCGCTTGCCTCTCCTCTCCTCCCCCCACTCCCTTGGCCCCCTTCCTGCCTTCGATTGAGTGGCTGCTACTTCTCAAATAATCAATATGTCAGTTAAAAACATGTCACGGTGTGGTCATTGTATGACTCCTATTCAAAGTCCATGTCATTTAGACTTTCATTGGCAGCTATTTTGTCCCATTAAAAAGTTCAAGACAGCAATTTGTGAATCTTGCTCAGCCAAGTAGAACTGTGAAAAAAGGAGTTATTTTAAAAGTCAATTAATTGTGGTCTATCGGAGCCCTCCTCATTCACATTTTTTCAAGCCTTGTCACGGGCTCACATCTGTCAGCCCTGTGTTTCCCAGGCTGCTATCAGATGCCGTTACATTGTAAATAATGGGTTTATTCAGGCCCTTTATTGGACTTTGTGTGGTAGACACATTTGTATATCATTTTACGGTGTAACAATTCCATTTACATAAAATATAGGCAATTATGTGAGCGAGGCCAGAGTGCCGGGGGAGGGAGGGAGGAGCCCCCATTAAAATAATAAAAGCTAATTGAAAAGAGGCAGATAATTTAGGTGAAAAATCCAATGCGAGCGATTCTTGATCCCAAAATGATTCAAGAGAACTTTAGGGAGCAGACTTGTGTTTGTGCATTTCATTCATTGGAAATGGCTCATATTTTTAAATAGCTGTGCCACAATTTCCGTCTCAGGTCTTTTTTTTTCAATTTAATCAAATTGTTTTTCATGGAGGAAGAGGACTTGCTCCCAGGCAACAGTCATGCTTCAGGACGTGGACATAGCCAGTAGCCACACTGTGCTGCTTTTTATGGGCCTGATCCTGTAGAGCGTTGCATGCTCCAATGACGGAGAGGATTAGATGCACAAAGCACTGTATATGGAAGGCAAAAACAGGAAGATTTAGATAGGATTATCTTGACAGTAGCTGAATGGACTGGAAATGTCTGGAACAGGTTGCAAGATTTTGTGAGGAATGGCACAATATCTGCAAAATAGCCTCCCCCTGTAAATGCATGCCGTCACATGACAGCTGATTTTCAGGCACCTGAAATGCCTGATCTTGAAATTGTGGCAGAGCATAACAATTTTGCTGTAATTGTTCAAAGAACCTTGTCTACCAATTTTGCTGTAATTATTCATACTTAACACAAGGTAACCATCATGCTATACGGTGCAATAACAACGCTCATGCAATCTAATCAGGAGCAGTGCTGCTCCTCGCGGGCATCGTGTTCATCTCAGGTGGTTGCCCAAAAGAATTAGCAAGGTTTTACTTGCTCAGAAGTGAAGGCAATTGCTTGAAGTATCAGTGCCACCACATTCTTTATTAATCCTATAGGATAAAAGTCACCCCGTTTTATTTTAAAGAAATGTTAAGAGTCCTTTACAAGATGCAGTGAGGGCAAGTATGTGTGCCTGCATCGCCAGATGCACAAAATTAGCAAATCTCACTCTTATCTATTTACTTCTTGCTGTCAAGCTCACCACTCATAACTTGTCCAGTCGGAGAAATGTCTGAAAGATGTCTAGTCCTTGCGCGTTTAACTGCTTTGTTCAAATCCTGTGTAGGATCAGCTTCTTGTTTACAGACTGGCAGAATGAGGTGAGGAAAGGAATGGATTCGAATCAGGTCTCCTCAGTACGGCTCTTATGGTCTATGCACTGGATTATGATCCTTTCTCATTACCAGTATTAAACTAGCTGAAAAAAGACAGGTCTAAAACTTATTAATAGGCATGCTTGATAGCATCAGGGGGCTTCTTACTGGTGTTACACATAACGTGCATTAATGTGCCATAATTATGACACATTTAAGTTTAGTATTTGTAATGACAGGTACTAACTTAATGCACCGTACTCGGCGCTACTGGGCATTAGCGCAAACGAATGGTCTTTATGTGATGGTAATGCATAGTAGACAATCTACTGCTCATTAGCATGGGTTTTGCCCACTGCACTAATGCGCAGTGGAATGAGTCTACTGCACTCTAAACCTCCCGTGTAGACTCACCCATAGCATACAAATAGATCCAATATCCTCTTTCTGCTGCCACCGAAATATGGTCTGAAAATACAATGCTCGATTACTGAATGGTTTGATTAAAAAATAGAATCAGAGAAAGGGAGTGCATGAGGTGCCTAGTACTGCAGATACTAATTCAGAGAACCCAAGGAAAGGACCCCCAACTACTTTCAGAGATTAAAGGGTGAAGGGTTTACCTCAATGGTTGAGGTGCTAGCAGCAGCAGTACACACACATGCAGGCCCAGATCCAAATAGACCTTGCAGGCACCTAAACAGGACCAACGTAGAATTTAAGCACCTAGCTTGCAAAGAGCAGAACAAATAAGAGCGCATAGTCAGCAGTCGCAAAACAGCTTAGATGCCTCAACTGAATAGGCACTTCCATTTAGGCCTGAGAAGGTCCCTAGGTGCCTAGGCCTGGCTGAATGCAGTGCTCTGAACTGACTTTGCACAGGGGGAAGTCTTCGCACAGCCCAGCAGAAACTCTGTGGCTTAGGACAGGAGCAGCCAACTTGCAGCACGTGCACGCCAAGCAGCACCATCAGTGTGTGACACGCTGCAGATGGGGAAGGGACAGGCAGCACAGGGGCAGGTAGGTCAGGGAGCAGAAAACACAGCAGCAGATCAGATAGGGAGCACATGGCAAGGAGCAGAGAGCAGATCAGGCATGGGGAAGGGATCAGAGTGGCAGGTGGGGAGGGGGCAGGGCTAATTTGTGGTGCACCTGCCAAAATGCTTGCCCCTCACTTGGCTAGGGCACACTCTTAGGAAATGGAAGACGTGCATTCAAATCCCCCCTGGGTGGCAGGGGAAGCTGAGAAACCAGGTCTCTGACTTCTTGGCCAAGGACATTTCCTCCTGTTCCCTCAGGAACAAAGCAATCTGTGCTTTGTACTGCAAGCAATGCTGCTGTCAGTTCAAATCCTGGCTCAGGTGGGTGCTTCCTCTCAGCAAGGTCTGGGTCCTGCCTTAAGAGAAGTCCCACAAGCCAGCACCTAAGCGCTGAAGGAGCAGGAATTCATGGAACGAATATGGCTTTCTCTACAGTAGTTTCTGTAAAGCCTCACTAGTTATAGCCCTGTTAGGATGGGACTTTTCCATGAGGATTTTGATCCATCCACTATTGCAGGTTTCATGGGGAAGGTCTTGTCTCTCTCTCATTTCTAACAGACGAGGTTGAATCTATCTACCAAGCAGAAATTGTGGCCATCTGCAGCTGACACTCCCGTGCACTCTCTACCTCTGATGCTATGTAGTTCTTATTCTTGACCTACCTTTCTCTCTTTGTAAATTAGCTCTATTTTTTATTGCCTTTTCCTTTCGAGTGCTTCATGCCTTTGACACACAATTAGTCTCTGCCTATTCTTTTGCAAAGAGGGCAAGTGATTGCGACATGGGTGAACCTAAGATACATTCAGTTCCAAACATAATGAAGTTGTGCGCATTACAAACTGCTTGCATAATTTGCTTTGTCTAGGTCTGTATAACCCCTTATTGTCCAGGAAGACTATAATGAGCACATGAATGCAATCACTGGCTCCTATTATAGAGGCAAATACAGATAATGCAAGGAAAAGTCTTCCCCTTACCTTTTATTCTACATGGGTAGAGAACAGACTATATGATTAAGTATGAAACTGCGTGCAGTATGAAGCTAGGGGAAGAAACAGTATCTGTGGTACTTTAAATAGAAAAAAAGCTCTTAGGAAACCTTGTACTGTCCTTGCAGGCTTCCCAAATCAGATCATTAAAAAAAAAGCAAGGAAGCAAATTGAAAAGATCTTGACTTAGCCAGAACCACTGAATACATTAAGTTAACTAGCAGCCATCTACCTCGTAGTGCCAGTAAAGTTAGGAAAACTGAACATTGCGTGACCTGAACTTATGCTACTCTTTAACTCCTTTGTTGCTTGTTCAGTGGTCCTAACCTGCCATATTATCTGAAGTGAAATATTTAGCGTGTTTTGTCCATCTGCTACTCTAGTAGCCTAATCTAAATCTAGCTATCCTCAATCTTGCTGTGGAAACAAGGTTGGACTTGAGGTAAGCATGGGAAGTTGTACCCATACCAGCATAACTAAATGTTGAGGTCTAGATCGGTACTATCTACATTGTACAAATGATCACCTAGAGGGGATAGCAAATATATGGGAGATGACATTCTTCTGAAGTCTTTATTATCACCTGGGTCTGTTAGTGCAGCGGGCTCAAAACCGGCAATGTTTTCATAAAGAACTTGTAAGCTTTGCAAAGTCACATTCATTCTGCAGGTTTCATGTCTTGTTTGGGGTTTTTTTGCAGTATTTTTATTCCCCTCCTTCCTTTCTTTTTTTCTGTTTTGCCACAGGGAAAACTGGTTGGGAAGGAAAAGTGGGGAAACAAGTTTTTTACAGGGGTTTTTTTAGTTGTTGGAAAAGCTAGAAGATGAAAATTTCCAAGAAAGACCATTTTTCCCCCACTTGAAAACGGGCAGCCAGCTCTGTTTGTTACTTAGGACAGTGTCTTAATTTTGGGATCTCAACTCTATGGAAAGCAGGGGGAAGACAGAGTGTAGACCAACTGCAGTATGAATCCAACCAACAGGTGCATGATGTCCTGTCCATGGCAAGGGGTTCATGCAAGACTAATAATTGCATATTAAATATCAAAACCACATGCCTATAGAGGCAAATATCTTGTACAACATTGAGTTTCACACTGGGAAATTTTTATTTAATAAAACCCTAACACTCACTACATCACTTTTATAGTAGGACAAGTTTTTCTAGTAGCTTAGTCTTTCCAAGTGATTCTGAAAACAAAGATTAATTGTACTGCTGACGTAGCTAAGGGCCTTTGTAAGAAAAGGCAAAACAAATACACAATAATTCACAAAATCAACCTTTACAGCTTTGATCCCAAATATACAGACAGGCAGAATAAAATAGACGTGTTCCTAATCTAACAGCAAACACAATGCTTGAAAGTGCAAAGTACCACATGGAAATTCGGGCTGCTCTCATCCTTCCTCACCTTTCAGAACAAACACTGACCTTTAGACTAACCCAGTCATCTGTGAAATCTAAAAGTCATATAAAGGATGTTCGGTGGAGATGTACTTCAGCATATCAGAGCAGCTACTGGCTGTGGGGTGGATGCAGCTTTCTTTGAAACTTTATAGTGAAACCAACCAAACTCCAAACTTCTGTGCATTTGTCCCGGAAAAGTTCACCGTGCAAAAACCTCTAAGTAAGCAACCTCGCTCAGTGAAAAAATCTTAATCGCAGCATTTATCTATGTCTTCTTAAAATTCAGTAAAATGAACATCGTTACGTGTTTTTGAAACTAGACATTCATCACTTCTCTCCACGTTGTCACCTTCTGCTTTCCAACTGCTGGCTCTAGTCCACTGAGAGTCAAATGCATCGGGAACCAACCCTGCATTTTGCATGCAGGCAGGACTCACACTGGAAAAACAGGAGTTTTACCAGTATCTCTGCCAGAAACTCTGCGCGAGGTGGGATCGCGTGACCTATGATGATGGTGATAACCGGGACCAACGTGATGTTAATTGTGACAGTTCTTATCTACATTAAAGGCGTCTTGTGTTGCACAACAGTGTAGCTGCCATGAAGTTAATGATGTACCAAGGATTTAAACCAGCTGGGATTCTGCCCCAGAAGGCTAATTAGCATGTGTTTTTAATGCAGGGGTGGCCAGCCTCGGGCTTGTGTGCCACAGGTGGTACAGAAAGCCGATGTGCCTGGCATAAGGCAGACTGGGGAGTGGACTGGACAGGCACAGGCAGCGCAGTGACATATAGGGTGAAGAGCAGAAAAAATAACAGCAGATTGGGCAGAGTACAGGGCAGGGAGCAGAAAGCAGAGTAGGGGATCAGACAGGGGAAGGGTATGGCACTTGGAGAGCGCTAACACCTGGCCGCCCTGTTTTAAATGCACTTCTATTTCCCAGTACAGCGGTCTAGATAGAGGGACTACAGGTAGACTGGACAAACTCTGGGTTATACCATGAAGCTTCGCTGTTCAGCTCAAACTGTCGACAAGTTTGTATTGTGGGCAGGACAGCGCCAGGCAGAGAGACGGTGGGGAGGATCAGCTGGGTGAAAAACTGAAACAGAGATGGAAGGAGAAGCGAGGAGGGAAACCGGCCATGAAAAAGCGCAGTACAGATAAGGTACTCACTTGGGGGAATCTCCCCCTAATCAAGGGAGCTGTCTCAGACATGGCTTTTAAACACTTACATCTCCCTTGAAGGCAGGACAGCCACCTGCACTTGAGTCACTAGGGAGAGAAAGTTCACAAAACTAAACCACCTGTGGATTCCCGGTCCTAGTTTGACCATTTTCAGACCTTCAAGGGGTCCTCCCGGCCTTGGATCTAGTGAAATCTTACTCTTCGGCCTTGGCCCAACCTCATGCTCAGCCCCCGGACACGGGACTGACAAGGAGAGCACCTTGTTCTCGCCTCCTGGAGGAGACATTTCAGTTAAACTGGAATTCACACGGGTTTGTTCCCCTTTCTCTGGCTGTCTGGTAAATGGAAATGAAGTCTTTAAACCTCGGGGCACAGCCCAGCCACGCTTCACCAAAATGTTCGCTGCCAGTGAAAAGAAACTCTCCGGCCCCCTGCTTCACCCTGCACTGCAGCAGGGTTTTTATGGGGCCCCTCCATTCACCGGT
>NW_005841879.1:4241317-4279773 GCF_000455745.1 Alligator sinensis
CTGCTGAAAGATTCTGTTTTTCTGCCGGTAGACTTTTTGGACGCCGACTTCGACCTGTGACATGTGATTCTCAGGGTCATGGGACACGTTTCGGATGGATCCTCTCACCACTAGATGTGAAGAAGATAGACAAGTTGGTTACGGCACAGCCGGTAAATCATATTTCAGGTTGCAGAAGCTGACGGGGCGCATTCAGTACCACTGAGCCATGTGCCTAACATTTCCCCGGGTGCGCCTTGCTGGAGAGAACAGGTGCCTGCAGCTGGATCTGAACTAGGAGCTGCTTGGAACCGCGGTCTGCTTTCCTTACCTGAAGCTGTTCTGCCGGCAGCCGTTGAACACGCGAGAGGTTACAGATTTAGCTGGGACTGTGTGAAGGATCTGGCATTTAACTCCTCCTGTTTGGGACAATCTCCTCATTACTATCACGGGCACAAAATGCTGATTTCTGGGAATTCCAGGCTCTTCTTTAGCTAATTTCATTTCCAAGAGCTTCTTGTGCTTAGCCTAACAGATGTGTCTGCTCTACTCTTCATCTCCCGCTTTGTGTGAGCATCTTTAATCAGATGCAGACCAGTCTATTGACAAGCTATAATGCACTTGTTCCTCTTGCTCAAACTTGCTCCTGTGCTGCTCAGGGCCTAGTGACTGAAGACCTCCTCCTTAGGAATAACTATAAAGCCCTTATTCACGCCCGGTGTCATTTACACTTTCATTAGCAGCTATTTTCTCTAATCAAAGAAGTTGATGATAGCGATTTGTGAGCTTAGGGCAAGGAAGTCAGGCCATAAATAGAGTCAGTTCAAAGGGCTATTTCTTCTGGTCTGTTGATGCTATAAGTATAAATGCCCCCCATTGTGTGCCCTGGGCCTCCACATCTGTCAGTCTCTGGTGTTCCAGGCTGCATGGAGGGAGAGCCGTTTGCATGGGAACTGATAACTTCATCAAGTAGAAACAATGGGACAGATTGCACCAATTAATTCAAATAATGAAGAAAAATGATCTGCAAAGATCTCTTTTAATAACAAGGTGTGGGCAATTCCCTGTCCCCATATTAGTCCGTCGGCAGGCAACTATTTTACTAAGGTAGAAATAGTAGTACAACTGCTATTGCAGGCAGTTATTCTGGTATAAGGATCGTGTGTGCCACTATCACTTATTCCTTTTGATTCTTTTATCGCCATATAGCTGTGTCCACATGTGGGTGGTTGCATGGTATTGGCTGTAGCAGTATAATTAAAGTTACAGATTCTGGGTACTTCGAAAAAAAATCAGTACAATATCTGATTTTTACCATATCTTAGTTAGGAGCAAGAGAAAATATTGAGAAATAACAGATCAATATTGACCTTGCCAAATTAAATAAAAAGAAGGGCTAAAGAAAGCCTTTGCTACAGCAGCGTGTTAACATTTTCCCTTATTTATCATTTTCTAGCATACAGCTGCTTTGCTTTCTTCCAATGCATGTGCCTGAAAGAGTGCTCCATTAATCAACTATAAATCATTTCATACAAATGGACTAAATCAGAAACAATTGACTCCTTCTGTTCCCATTACACGTATGTACATGTGTGCATGCGTTACACTACTGAGAGAACGGTTAGGAAAAGAGGGATCAGGATGGACAAAGGACATCTATAAAGTTATAGGTGATTTTGCCATGGGAGAACGGGTACCGTTTTAAATGTGAGTCCAGCTCCAAGGCATCGGCCCTTCAGCTTATCAGGGCTAAGGAACCTTTCTGGGAGGAAACAGGACGGCTAGGTGCCGCTGACTCCAGTGAGTGCAAGGGCAGGTCCCTAGAATTTGTTTTTACCAATAAAATCTGTGTAAATTGAATTTGCTTCTGGAAGGTTTAATAAAGGGTACAGCAAGCAGAGCTAGAGCAAAACTAGCAGGGAACGGACCTCACAAGGATCACTTTAATTTCTTCACAACAGTTTTAAAATGACAGCAGGTTAGGGGACAAAAAAAAAATTAAAAAAAATAAACTTGTGCTCATCTGCAGAATCAGATTGGTGGAGGCAAAAAATAGTATGTGTGTGTGTGTACACATAAAGAATACAAGAGCAAGAAATCAGCTGATACAATGATTCAAGCAAACCTCTCTGGACTAGTGTGAGAGAGCGTGTAGTGTGGGTGGAGAGAAATGTGCTTACCCTCCCTTTTGCTTGCCCTCACCCTTTCCTCAACCACCTTTTTCTTTTTTAAGGTTTCATTTTTTTCGCTCCGTCAAACTGTTTTGACACAAGCCAGTGAGGCTCTGACACCAGGAAGCAGAAAGATTGAAGTATTCAAAGTGGCAGCAAAGGAAGTCACAACGTTATGAAATGAAAGTCTGCTTACCAAAGTCACTGCTGCAAATGGCCATGAGAAGCTCCATGTCATCACAAGGGCGGCACATCGCTGAAAAAGAAGGGACGCAGTTACTTATAAATACAATGATTATTCCTAACGGGCTAGTGACGGATCCAAAGGGGTGTGGACCTGATATCTTGATTTCAGTGGCTTTGGGTCAGACCCAAAATCATTTTTTTTTACTATACATACACAATTGAAGAAATAGAAACCTAGAACTAGGACGGATTTCTTGGGTCCACCCTTTGCTACCACAGCATCTTAAAGCCCTTCCTTAGACTGATCAGTGGAACAGAGCAGCATGCAACACGTGCTTTGCTCCTCCATCTACTGCGATGCTTGAAAATGTTAACAATTTTAGTGTGATTTTTTTGCTTGTTTTTGCTAAGCCCAAATCCTAATTCGTTCCCAGATGAATGCTACTGGGATTTTTGCAATGCTAGGATGCAGCGCTAAAAGGAGCTTGTTGCTACATTTATAACCCTTAGCAGTTCTGTAACCTCTTCTGCCCACCTCCTGCTATGGCCAGTGCTTGGAAAGCTGCAGCATCCTTCTTGTAGGACAGAGCGGCAGAAAGTATTACACTGAAACACTGACATTTTAAATCAGGGTTCGGAAGCTTTCAGGTCCTTTATAAAATGTGTGATCTCAGTCTTTGAACCCTGTGTCCTCCTCAGGCACTGGGTAACCTATTTACAAACATACTCTAAAATAAGAGGATACCTTCAATTATTCTCCAAATCCCAATCGCTAGCAGCAACGAAGATCTACTAAGCCTCCTCCTGAGAACAGAGACCCTGCGCAACCACCAAAGGGGAGAGACCAGCTGAAAAGTGCTGCGATTGCTTTAATTGCCTAGCCCCAGATACCTGCACTCAGCCTTTTGCTGTTCTGCAGTAGATCAAATACTCTCTTTGAGACCTGGCCAGCGCCCAGTGGATTCTGTGGGTTGGATCACACTCCCGTGCTCCTTTTTGCGGTTGTCCCTCCCAATGAGGGCTGGGGTCCCGATCGCACAGAACTGGGAAGATTCCCCAGTGATCTGAGTGGCCTGTGGATCTGACCCCCAGTAATTAATGGAAAGGGAGCCTTTTTCAGACACAGGAACAGATGCAGCATCAAATTTCCAACAGCATCTAAATGCGGGAACGCAGGACTGAAAGCAGGACTGGGGCAGCAAAGTCCCTTTGGTGCTCGAGGAAATATTGCTTCTTAGGTTCTAACAAGTCTTGCTCAAACGCCCAGGATTTGAATCAGGTGATAAATAGTCAGGAGAGTTTCCCCTTGCACAGTACTTGGAGCATGAAGCAGAGCTCGCTCCCTAGATTGCAGTATCGTGTCCATCTCCCTTGTCAGTATTGCAGCTTTAACAAGGCAGCAGAGGGAGGGACAGGCATTGGGGGTTTCTCCTGCAGAGGCCTCAACAGACCCGTCTGGAGGATGGGGGCAATATATGAAGTCCCAGCCTTACCTTCCACGAGTGCCATCTTCTGGATGTCGGGGCCGGCAGTGCTCTGGTTGCTCAGCAGTTCGTACTGGAAGCTGGCCGTCCGGCGGCTGATGTCCCTCTGCGGGCTGGCTTGTAGGAAGAGGGCAACCCGCTGTGGGGTGTGGGCGCTGAAGCAGGACACGTGGCGCAGCCATGTCTCCTCGGCCTCACTCACCACTAGGTGCAGCTGCCCCGCGCGCTCCACGTAGATGTTGGCACCCTGGAAGTTGCTCGCTGGCTTGATGCAGACGGTGGTGTGCTTGGCACTCGACAGGTTGGGCTCCAGAACGACACGCAGGGCACGCGCCGGGTACATCCATTCCAGCGAGCCCTCGGTGCAGCGCAGGTGGACCTGCTCCACTGTGCGGGATCGGGGCTCCCAGCTCAAACCGCTGCCAAAATAAAGTGGGAAATACACGACTTATAATGCACAAAACACCATGGAGACAGCACTCAACTGGGAGGCAGGAGACCTGGATTGACTGCCAGCTCTATCACTGGTTGACTATATGATTTTAGGCCATTTCACCTTTGTTTTCCTCCCCAGGCTTTGTCTGTCTCACGTATTTAGCCTGTTTTTCCAAGCAAGGACTGTCTCTGCCTGTGCTAATATCTGCAGTGCTTTGGACACCGGGGGCCCATCTCAGCTGAGAATCTGAGCGTTTTGCACAAATAACATCGAACAAAATCTTGTCTTTTTTTTCTCCGTGAAATAGGGACAGCAAGAAGCCTCAGAAATTAGAGGCAGGCTGAATGGTCCGTCCCTTGTTACTTTTCGACCTCCTAACCAGCATGGGATTGCTCCCTGTAGCTCGGTGGTCACCAACCAGTGGATCTCAATCCACCGGTAGATCTGGGAGCCTTTTGGAGTCGATCCGAGGCTGGAGTGGCGGGGCTGAGTGCCCGCATGCACGCACGTGTGTGCCCCAGCCCAGTAGATCAGTCCATGGGGGCTAGATCCAGGCCCCCGTGGTGAGGAACAGCGCTGCAGAGGCAGGAGCAGGGGTAAGTTGAGTGGGGCCCCGGGCAGGTGGGACTTACCTGCTGGGGAGGCATGCTCTCAACTAACTTTTTCTCCCTCTGCTGAGATCTGCCCCCACTCCCAACTTTGCTGGGCAGGGGATGGAGGGGTGGAGTGCAGCAGCATGCAGAAGATCTTGGGTTGCTTTTAAATGCCAAAGGTGATCTACTTAAAAAGGTTGGAGACCCCGGCTGTAGCCTGTTCTCTAGTGCGTTTAGTCCTGTTTGCAGCAATTTGCAAACCTGGGCAAAGCAGAGACTATAGTGACCAGACTGTATTATCAATTATCACTGCATTTAGTTATTTTCCCCACCGCAAAAGAAGTGGCAGCTGCTCAGGGAAAGGACATTTTGCTGTAACCTATGTGGTAGAAGACAAGGTAAAATTAAAAAAAAAAAAAAAAAAAAAAAAAGTGCCTCGGTTCCACTTTCAATAGTGACTTTCAGTGGAGTTGTCGAAAGTGCTCGGCATTGCCCTAAGTCCAGTCCAACTGGTAAATCTCCCACTACATCAGTGGGAGAAATATTACACTTGTAAGCCACTGCGAATATGAAACTTAAGTCACTGAAGCACATTTAAGAACGTTACCCGAAGTTAATAGTGAAGAGCTATTTCCTATCAAAGATTTCCAGTTTTATATCAGCACAACTTCATTAACTCCAGTGCAGTTACTTTTCATTAGACTCCTTTCTGGACACCAGGACCTGCATTACTAGAGGTGGTCATGAAAAGAAACACATTTGTCTGTGAAAATTGCAACTTGCATTTTCCTGTCAAAATGATAACAAAAAATATTATTGAAACATATGATATTTCAGGTGGCTGGACTCGAAGATCTTCCAAGGTCCCTTCCAGCCCTAATGTCTATGAAATTGGAGATTTTCAAGATTTTCAAAGTTTATTCTCTGACATTCACAGATAGTAATGGAAAAATAGCACTGCAAGGGACTGAGGAACGTATAGTCCAAACCCCTGCTTTAGACAGGATTGTCTCTATCTACACCCTCCCAGACAAGTGTTCTCTCACCTGCCTTTTAACACTGCCTGTGCTGGAGGTATCACCACCCAGCTAGGTAATCCCTTCCAGTGTGAACACTGTTACACGACTGTTCCTAACACGGGTGGATCTGGGATTTTAAAAACAGGAGGTGCACCATCACCTATGGCACAATGACACGCATCTTCCTCCAGGTCAAAAGAAACGCAAAGCTTTACTAATACGCTGGGGGCCTGGGGCTGTATTATTCGGGTGAAGATTGAAGCAAAGACAAATAACATTTTACTAGAATGAGTTCAAAACAGCCGGGAGCAGAGCTAGCAGCTGCAGCAGAAAGGCTGGCTGGACTAGACCAGTGTTTCCCAACCTTTTCCAGCCCAAGGCACACTTCCATTAATAAAAATGTTCCCTGTGAAGGCACTCCCCCATCCTCACACCTATGGTAGCTCATTGCCCTGGCAAAAATCCATGGCGCGCTGGTTGGGAAACACTGGGCTAGACTAGGAAAAAAGGAGAGGAACTCACTGACACCTGCAGAAGGAAAAGTTCGGAAGGACTCAGGCGGGTTTCAACCGATGCCCTGCACAGGACCGCTGCCAGCTGGTTTGGTGGAGCAGGACTTCAAGGGGGTGCGAGCGCTCAGCACCGCCCCCCCCGGCTCCCAAGGTCCTACCTGCACCGCTCTGCCTGCTATTTCAGCCCAAAGATTAAACAGAAAAGCGAGGGCTGGAGCTGAATTTCTCCGAGACCCGAGCAGGGGGCAGCCAAGGCAAGGGGTGCTCCGGGGATGCTCTCACCTGCCCTTCCAGCTGCAGTAGTCGGCGCCGCTGGGCTCAGGCTCCAGGTCCAGCAGCAGCAGCAGCAGCAGGGCCAGCAGCCCGCGGGCCATGGGGGTCTGTGCCGCCTCCTGGGGCAGAGGGGCTGCCGGGCTGCTGCTTTATATGCGAGGGAGGAGAGGAGAGGAGACCCCCCTTCTCTGGGGGTGGAGGGACCGGAGTCCCAGCCCCTCGGAGGGAAGCTCGCCCCTCTGCCCAGCACTTGGCCTGGGCACCCAGCACAAGTCAGGGCATGTAGCTGCTGGCCACAGCCAAACAATCAGCTGCCTCCCAGCTTTGCCAGCCGGCCCTTCCCCTTGCTGCAATGGGGAATCAATGGGGATTGTGGAGCGGGGGGGGGGGAATCTACAGCCACCCCCAGATCAGCCCAAGTGTCCTTTCTCAGCCCTTCCTGCTAACGAGGGAGACAATCCACCTTTGTCTTAAAAAAAACATTTTAAAGTGATTAATAACAGCTTCTCACTGCAATTTGGGGGCCGACAAAAAAAATCGTGTCAACATAATCAAAGCAAACATCGGATGATGGATGGGAATTCAATAGCTTTAACTTTTGCTTTCATGATTACCTTTCAGGGGTCCCTGCACAAGAAAGCTGGAGGACCCTGCGATTATCATGCTAAAAGCAGGGCTGCGCCGGCCAATAATTAGATTTCTATATGCATTGCCCTTTCCATATTTTCAATGAGCGACATGGGGAGCTGCTCTTTTGCAGGTTTGAGAGAGTGAGGCTCTTTTCTGCCGCTCCTAAGCGTGGAATTAGGATTTTGCACTGGGGCTGCGACAATGTGCGGGGACTCTGTTGGGTGGCACATGCTAAGATCTGCGCGGTATTGTTTCCCCTTCTCAATAAGACAGGGCCCATGGTCACCAGGACTCTTACGCCATCTGTTACCTTGCTGCTAACAGAGCATTCTCACATTGTCCACAGCTGCAAGGAGAAACGGGGGCAGATATTTTGTGCCTTTACGTTTCTGCCGCTGGCCCATTTCAAATCGCAAAACAGACTCCTTTGCAGCCAAAAACACATGGAGAAGCTCAGAGCTTGGCTTAAGATTTTTGAAAGCGAGCGTCTAAAAGTTCAGCTCCTAAGACTATATTTAGACTTGGGAACAAGCGGCCTGATTCTCAAGAGCCCAGCATTTCAATTTTAACCTTTTTTCCAAAGCCTAATTTTGCACATTTATTAGCTTCCACCACACCATGACTGCGCTAGCAATATTTTCCATCTCCATAGAGCTGTCATCCTCAATGTATGCAACAGGCTTGATCTAAAATCTAAAAACGCATCTTTAGGCGGCTTACCAATGGCAGAACTGCAGTCCACTGCACTAGGCTGCATGGAAGTGGTCCTAAAAATATTAGGCTAAGAAAAGCCGGCATGTTAGTACAAGATCCCATGCTAACTATAGTTCCCACCGTTCTGTGAAACAACAGCTTCAAGCTCCCTAAGGAAAGGGTCTACCGAATGTTAATTCCTGAATAAACAGCAACACAGTCTTTTAGGAGGTTTGTTCATAGCATAATATAGGAGTTAAGATGCTGCAGCTTCTCTCCCTCTTTTGCGAGGCTTGGGGAAGTAGAAAGGAAAAGACGCGGAGAGGAGAGTGACACCATGATGAAGTGGCCCCATAGGAGCATGTATTCAGTCCCAAAGGCCTCCAGACGCAAAGCAACCCATCTGCTGCCATCAGGAGAAAGCATTGAGCCACTTGATCTCTGCACCTCTTCAGCAGCAATCCCACCGCTTTCACTTTCCGTGGGCAGCTTTCTATGTACTTCGCCGATTTGTCTGCTCATTACCTCCCTATGAACACTGGCTCATAAAGAGAGCATCAAGTTCTGGTGGGTGGATTTACAAATGTGGGGCTCAGACAACAGGACATTCGCCACTTCAGGATCAGGTGAAAAACAACAATCCAAAAAATGTTTCCTCATTAGCACGTATCCTTAAGAAATGACATTTTACACTGGTGCTGCTTTAAAATTTCATTTGAAAAGATCACTCTTTGGAAAGCAACCTCTCTAGAAACACTGCCTAGTCGTTGTATTTAGAGGCTTCTGCTTATAGGTAAGAAATTAAGGATAAACTGGCTTTTGTAAACTTAAAAAAATGTATAATTTAGCTCCCCTTATCATATTCTCTCAGTGTATTGGTATATTAAAAACAGTTAATACAAGTGTCAGTTTAGCTGTACCGCTGTTCAAAACCTGGAGTTTTTCCGAATAAAAGCAACCTATAAAAAGCCACACATCCAACATTACCCCTGTGTGAAATGCCAAAAGAAATGACCTCTTAAAAGCAGTAAAAATATAGTTTTGTCCCTTTAGAAAATACTATACAGCCAGTCTTTTCTGAACTGTTGCACAAAACAAGTATTTCTCTTTATTCTTGGTTATTGAATAAACCACATAAAACCATCAGCTCTTTAGAAAATATTATTTTATGAGAACTGCCCCATAAACCCAGTATGGTTCATAATAAAGTTAGCCTAAAAGGGATCACTTGCAATCTTTGCCGTTTTACCTCCCATGGTATTTTAATTTTCTTAAAATGAGTTACAACCGTCTGAGCAATTACCTAGGAGCAAGACCTAGGTCTGGGTCCCACTCCGATTGCCACCGACTCACTTTGTGACTTTGGGCAACCAAGTCTGTGGTTGTCTGGTTGTGCTGGAAGGTTTCCTAATTGCAAAAAACCAAACCAAACCAACACACAGATTTTGAGAAATTGTTTTCTGGGGGATGGTGAACCCCCAGTGACAACCTTCTGTTTATTTCCAAGATCATCCATAGGGTAAATCCAACTCCCGATCCCATGTGCTTTAATGATCCTGCCTTTCCAGTAAAAACCATTAACTTCAACAGCATTACCTAAGAATTAACACGACTCCACAAATAGCTCACAGATCCTCTGGTGCAAGGTGACTTAAAGTGCAGGACATAATGAAAAGGATGGACCTGATTCTGAACTCCATTTGGGAAAACTAAGGGGATTTTTTTGTGGATGGGGGGAGAGACAGTAGGTGCAAGTGTGACCTTTGCACCCTTGTGCACTTCCCTGCCCCCCATTAAATGAGAGGTGGGCAACAGGTGATGCTAGAGGCAATTTCAACGAGATCAGATCTGCTACATTTATGGCTGCTGTGTAATGAAGAAACATTTCAGTTAGATGGTTGCAGGAAGACTGGTTGGGTGCACCTATGGAGAGGGATAGGGGGCAGGGTCAAGCCGTAGATCTTTAGCCTTACCAGATATGTAGATCAAACGTTCTTCACTTCAAGGATGTAAAAATACCCAAAGGAAAACACAGGCTCTTTCTTCTTTTGTCACTGCAGTTTTAGGCATCACCGTCCTACCTGGAGAAAAACACTACAGGGAAACCAACACCACCTTTCAGCAAGCTCAATTAAACAAGGAAGAACGTAGGGGAAGCAAGCCATGAATTTCTACAAAAAAACTGGTAGAGGGAGGGCAAGTCAAAGAGCAGGTCTGCGTTCAGGCAGGCATTTCAGCAGCTGCTGTAATGTATATACATTTATACAATCGAGAGCTCTTCTGTCTTCCTATGATCAGCCCTTCACCAAATGCCTATGCAGCCCTTGTAGTTGAATTTGGAGGCTCGTGTCTTTTTGGTGAACTCCTTGGGACCTCCATCCTTGGGTTTTGTTAAGAAGAATGAGGCCTCGTAAGCTTTTGCCAAATAAGTTAAAAAAAAGTACACTGACAGTCAGGTGTCAAATAATTTCACTAGTTTATTACAGATTTTGCAAGCTGATATTCAGTTTGGTGAAACCAACAATGTACAAACCAAGTGAAATGGGTTCAAATACTTTAAATTCACGCACATTTTCTTCAGTCCATTCACACGGAGAAGTACAATAAATACAGAACAAGACAACAGAAAGCTGCTTTAGGAAACTGAGTCAAGGAGGGGAGAAGTTTTTATTTGCAAAGGTCTGAGAGGTGTATGAAGCAAACAGCCTCTTGGGAGGCATCTTATCCTACCTCTGCGTTTCTCTAAGTCATGAAACAAAGTGGGAGATGACAAACCTGACTGATGGCAAATTCAGCTCTCGGTCGCAGCGATGCACGTCTGGAGCGAGTCCACTGAAACCAGCAGAGTCCTGTTGACTTCACTGAAGTTACATTTAAGGACAGAACCTGGCTCAAGTCGGGGTTTTTTTAATCATCATCATCATAATACACAACAGTTACACATAATAATTTATTCATCTTGTTGCTAGACTACCACAGAGACCAAACACGTGCTCCCGAGGCAATAAAATTCCCCATTCAAATCAGTGGGGCCATCACCTGCTTAAGGAGTATACTAAGATCGTGTCCAAAGACAAGGTAAAAAAGCAGGAAGTTTTGCCAGCAAAAATAAAATGGCTCAAATCACACCGCTCTGTGCGCACAATGAGAGTACAGGACAGTCTGAGCTCTACAGTAAACACCCCCCCTTTCAGCTTACCCGTGCTTTTGGAAACAGAGGAGCAATTCATTCTAATTCGGGGTCAGATGGCATTTCTTGAAGCTCAAGACGATATAAATGCATCTAATGCCTTTTTAAAAAGGTACTCTGGAGATGCAATGTCAAGCTGGCTAGTTAATGCCTTTGCAAATAAGACTCTGCCATTTACAGCTGCAGTTAAGTCTTTTCTTTTGGGGTGGGAAGGATGACGGGGAGCTGGTGGCG
Source organism: Alligator sinensis (assembly GCF_000455745.1). Taxonomy (NCBI): domain Eukaryota; kingdom Metazoa; phylum Chordata; order Crocodylia; family Alligatoridae; genus Alligator; species Alligator sinensis. The sequence goes on from NW_005841879.1 coordinate 4,252,718, forward strand.
AGGAAAATAGCACGTGTTCATTTGTGAGCACTCTTCAAAACTGCTGTCTTAATATGCAACAGCAGGTAGCAGTGTAGGTTACTGATGCTCCCAGCATCAACCCGTTATGGGAAAAGCCAGTGAACACCCACAACCATCATTTTTTTCTGGTTGAAAAGAATCCTAAAATGCTATAGAGTCCACAGCTTGGCCCACACTTTAGATCTGTAAAAAGCTCCGTTTTTTCCTGTTCAGTGCAATTTCGGACCCTGCATATACAGAGGTGATAAAAACCATATCACAACATCAAAACACTTCCACACCAAAGAACAGGCAATTTTTTTTAAACCTCTGACATGCTGGTATTTTTTTTCCATAAGTAATAGTTAAGCGACTACAACTATGTTACCACTCTTGAGCTTCACATTTTCACAATATTCAGAATATTAGTGGTTGAATAGAAATAACTCCTATACATATTGAAGGTATAAACTACAAAAATAAAAAAATCATTCTGTTTTACTATAAAAAAATCCTATAAAGAGTAGATGGCTCGAGGTACTCGAAGAGTTACAAGAGCTGGTAGCGGACACATGGCTAACGAGGGATGTAAACTTTGAAGACCCAGATTGTAATACTTACAGTGCTAGCTTGTTTTCGCTGACGAGAGAAGTCAGTACAATAACCAGTTTTCTGTCAGATACACATTGTTAATTCAAGAATTTAACAACTGAGTTTGAAAACAAAGATTGTGGGAAAGGATGCGGGCACACATACATGGCAATAGTCAAAGAAAAGCCAGCGACAGTTTTCAAACCATGAGCGTACTCAGGGTTTTAGAGCCGGGTTGTCACACAGGCAACCCACAGGCTACATCTGGCCTGCAGAGCTCCCAGCAAGGCCAGTTCGTTTTAGTGGCAGGGGTGGAGCGTGCTGCTCCAGTCCCAGCTACGGAGCCCGTATGCGTGTGCGCGTTGGTGCTGGCGGGGAAGCACGGAGGGAAGGAATGACAGCTGTGCTAAGCCCATGCTGCTCATCACCCTGCACTGATGCCGGGTCCAGATGTGACCCAAGATCTGGCTTGGAGGCACGTGCGAGTCTGACACCCCTGTTTTAAACTTTAACGACCACATCCACAGCTGGGTTAAGTCAGCGTAATAACACCGAGTTCATTTAAGCAATGTTGATTCACTCCAGCTGAAAGGATCCAAGTCCTTCATATGTGGAATATTTTGTGTACTCCTTGAACTAAACGGGGATGTGGCGCCTACAATGCTTTCAGGACGGGGCCCTAAACAAATGGCTGAAATATGGCGTGTGTAAGTGTTGGTACACAGCTAAGAGTCAAACGAGGGGTGTTTTGTTACCCTACGGTGTGCAGCGATAGTGCCCCGTGGCTAGCTCACTTTCAGTAGGGGCAAAAAATAGCAAGCACATGGTTGTAGGAACCTCTATTTAAAGCTACAGTCATTCTAGTTTATTCCTTTTTTTAAGCTGTAGATATGCAAGATAATGAAACGGGGTCAAAAGTGCGCCACTCCATAAAATAGAGGCAAGGTTTGCATGAACGTCTTACTTTCATCTAATGAACTAGGCTATAGTTAGATAATCTAGTTAGATAACCAAGTCATAGATTTACTTTTAACAATCAAATGTTTCGTCTAAGACAGAAGCTAGCATCTATTGTAACATGCTTTATGTTGTGTGAAGCTCTGGAACAGCAATTTGGGTAGTATTTGTTCCAGATAAATACAGTAACTTGCACGTTGGAAAGGACCAAGGATCCAGATATGTGCAGTGGAAGAGAACGCATGACCCTTGGGCTTCCTTGACCACTGAACAGTGTCCATTAAGGAACGTGCGGAAGAGAAAGGGTCCCCCTTACAGGGAAGGGAAAGGGCATTTTAGGATGATGATTTACTAGGAAGGTTTTAATCTAGGCTTAAAGGGGGCTGGTAAACTGGTCAGAGAGCTGCAAGTGGGAATAGAAAAGACGAGGGGGAGAATACCAGGGCAGCCTGCCAAACATCAGAGACGTTGCTACCCAAACAGCGGGAGTATGAGAAATGAGCAAGAAGAATGTGAAGTTTTAGCTCACCACATAATCTGCAATTTAATTGGCACTGCAGAGGCTTAGGGGAATAGACTGATGGACAGAAGCATTGGCTCAGAAGAATATATAGCTCAATCAAAAAAGACAGGCAAGAAAAGATTTGTCAGCTATCATTAATGCATTTGTTCTGAAGTATATAGGAGGAGGTGAGAGGCAGATGAAGCTCTCCCTGGACTACATATGGAACTAGCCAAAGCACTCTCTGAACCACTGGTAATGATCTTTGAGACCTGGAGGAGTGTGTCAAGGTCCCGCAGGACTGGAGCAGGGCAAACAGCATCTATTCTCAAAACAGAAAGCGGGGTGGAGGGACTGGTGACCTCTGGGCCCTACCTTTCTACAACTGGCTTCTAGGAAAAGTGCATTAGATTGCTAGAGGGAGCATTAATCTACCACCTGGCAGCTACCACTGAAAAGCAAGGCCGCAGATCTATGCACATAAGGAAACAGAACTGAAACAAATTAGATACGAGCACAAAAGTGCCCGTTGGCTTCAGAATGGCTCTGACTTCGAAGGACACCAAAAGCTTCAAATTCAGTCAAAGTGAATTTAAAAAATAGTTTCCCAGTAGCCCTGCCAAAGTAGAGTTTTTACAAGTATATTTTATTATTAAGAAAAATATTTTTCTTTCCACTGTTGCCGCTTGAAAACTCTGAGGGGACGACCCCGAACAATTTAATCATGTAGGAATACTATGGTGGGGGAAAGAAAAAAAAAAATCAAGCTAGATAACAGCAACGGACCACCACGATTTTGCGGTTAGTGAAAAAAAGAACAAAGGTTCTTCAGCACAGCGTCAAATAAATGGGATTAAATTTCACTGGGCTAAGACAAACTTGGCACACGGACGTGATGCTGCATGAGAACTGACCTGGTTTACGCTGACTGCAAAGTTGTCAGCACTGCAGCATCAGAAACAACTTCTCTCCAATGTGTTCAGTCCAGTTCTATTGTGTGAACAATCCTTTAGTCTGTTAGTGATTTTTCCTTGCATTTCCAAAGCATTCACCCTTGCAGCTCCAACTGAAGCTCCCAGTACTCAGGCCAGGGAAAAGTATGAGTATGACCTTGGGTTTGCCGGGACAGCAGCAAAAGTGACTGTACATGAGATGCTGCTAAATGTCTACCTTCAGTTTAGTTTTGCACAGTCTTAAAATTTAAAAGGGGATTAAAAACCTTGAAGTTAATCTAGGAGAGCAGCAGATTACAATAACATTCAAATCCAACAGTGATTTTAAGTAGCATCGCTCTATTTAAAGGAGGAGCCTCAGTGTGTTAAAAAGGAGAATCTGGAACACGTGACAATGTCCAGGAGTCCTCTGAAGAATACTGTAAGCACACTACCAATAGTGCACGCTTGGTTACAAATATCAAAGCCTTGCACAAGAGGATGAGTGTGAATGGCAGCCACTCTCTCAGCTATTTTATTTCAAAGGGGAAAAAAATACCCCAGAACAGTGGACTTGCAAAGTTTCTATGAAAGGGCCCAAAAATGTTTAAACAGTCCCGCAAAAAAGTGTGTCGGAGCCCAGTAATTTTTCACCCTGATTTAGGAACTGCTCAAAGTCACGTTTATAAAATTAGGTAAAAGTGGAAAGAAAGAAGTTCACCCCTCAGCTGGGCTGTGTGGGCAAATTTCAGCCCATCAAAAGTGTTTTTACTTGTGCGTTATGAACCCTGAAAAAGACAAATTTGTAACAGAAACACTGACCACAACCTTTAGTTATGCTAGAAGAAGCTGCAGAAGAACTTTTGGGAACGGGTTTCTTTTCGATGCTTGTTGCATTGATACTTTAGTATTTGTCCATCTATGCATTTCTATTATGACCAATAATATATATAAGAAATTACAAGTGGTCATGACTTGTTAGCCTGCAACATCCTGCTGCTTCTCCTGTTGTATCAGTCCCAGGGTGGGGGAATCCTTTAGGCTATGGGAAGATAAGACTTTCAACAGCAGGGCACCCTCTTCTGGATAACGAATATACTACATTATTTGTATGCTTCCAAAACTCTGCCAATTTTTAATAGAATCAGAAAATTCAGTAGACTAGAAATAATTGTTTTAGGTGCTATGTTCTAAATTTACTTTAAGAGTACATTTTACCAGGTCTCAGGTATAATGAATATGCAACACTGCATGAGCATCTACCAGTAAGTGTTAAGCTGCTTTTTGTTTTAATATAATTTATACAAAAATTAGAGTCTGGGAGCTATACACCACTGACATTTACTCCCTGTAGTCAACCAAAATGAGTGTTATATCAGGCAGCAACAGAGCAGAATTTAGTTCTGGATTTGTGATGACCTGGAAAAAAAAATTAAAACAAAAGAGAAGAAGAACAAGAAAAGTTAAAATGCTACGGGGTGAAATGTTAGCAAAGTCCATGTGGTCACTTGGCCTATTTAAACTCTAGTGTTAACAATTATGTTTTCAGAAATCCTCTGACAGGCAGATGACAACGAGAGACCACTGAAGTTGAAAGGAGCAGGTTGTGCCTGAACTGGAGATAAACCGTTCCGATGGCAAACAAACTTCCTCCAGCTCTTAAATACAGCTTTGGGAAATGCTTTCAAAGCCTGTAAAAGCTAAAATTTACTCTCCGCCATCAGGAACTGCTGTGTGCCGCACAACTCTTCCCTTCAGCTAAGGGATGATCAGGGCCACTTCCATAATCTCAGTAAGTGGCTCTGCAGAAGTGCCAAGCAGGTGTCAGCTCTTCCTTCTCTACACAAACACAAAACGATCCATGGATCTGCACTGCCCAGAGAGCATTACACACAGTTAGGACCAGAATCTGAGCACTGTTTGAGGAGATGAAGTTAAAAGAAGGAGCCAGCCCACAGGAGGTGTAAAATAACCCCTGACCAACAGCCTTTTACCAAAGAAACGACATTTCTCCTCCTCCAACCAAGAAATAAAACAAAAAGCAGAGAGACAGCCTGCTTGCTGACTGTGTGGCTCCCCAGAAAATACAGGACTGTGATCTGGCCTAACCTTTAGATCACAAAGCAACATTTAATAGATTCTGTACTAAGCAGAGGAGGGAGGGGGACGGGGATTCCTGCTTCTGACCCTGTAAGCAATGTTGGGACCTTTGAATATTGACGTTTTGGGGCAATTTCCAGATCAGCTTTAAGCAACTCTTCCCAACATAAGTTTAGATCAAGTATCAGCATAACTGTCTTACTGAGATAGCTTCTTTCAAAGTATACACCAAGCTTTTCCAGAGGTGTGCAACCTGTTTGTAAACACAAATACAAAAGGCTCAGAGCATAACACTTAAATAAACGTTAAAAAAGTGTGGATCATTATAAGTTACTCAAATATAAAAAAATAAAAACGGAAATGTGTTCCTTTGAAGTTATTTAGCTTGCAAGTTATTTAGCAGGTACAAGCTAAACCTGTTTTTAACTAAGACGACAACGGATTTATCTGTAATATGGTTTTGTTGCTTTGGGTATTTTTATAATTCTTTTCTACTTTTTATACATTTTTTATGACTCACAGTGCTCTTACGTACAAATGAAATTAAGCATACAAAGCTATGGAATGTGACATTTACACATTTACAATTAATTATATTCTAATCACGCATACAATCCACTTGCAAACAATCCACTTGCTGAAGGTCAGTAGTAGTTAGAATTTATCAAGTCAGCTTTTAGAAGGGACACCATCAAGTTAAAAATACATTTCTGCATTCCATTTATGAATAAAAATGGAAGAGTATATAAGAACAATTTTTTACCAGATATACCACACTTGTTTTTCCATTGCACGCAATACGGAAAAATAAACCCCAAGAGGTTAGTTTTACCTCCTGTTCTCATGCACTGGGACAGTGTTGTGGTGTTTGACTTCCCAACCTGCAGGAAAGTGCTAAACAAAGTAAAAATAAATAGTTTTCATAGTTTACTTAATGTTATTGAAAGTGGGTTTTTTTAGATTTTTGTAACCATTTTATTTTACAAAACCTAAGCATACAGCTTAGTGTACTTGGCAGTGTCCCTTCAATGCAATATCAACGAAATAAAAGGAAAGTCACTTGGGGAGACTCTGGCTTACGAATAACAAAAGAAAATTCAGTGTCAAGACCAAAGCTCAAAATTGACAAAAGCAACAAGAAAATTCAGTGCCGAGACCAAAACTCATCTGTTAATTTTTCTCTGTGCTTAACTATACAGCGCACATTCAGCATCAAATCACTTGCTCTCAGGAGAGAGTCTTTTATAAATGGGCTTCCACAGATTTAGTGACAAGGTTTAAGCTTTAGCATGAAACTCCTGGCTTTTGTCAGCTTTCGGTACTCACTAACAAAACAGCAGATAATGACTTCTATTGACCAGGATGACTACCTAACCTGAGAAGCTCCCATTATGTCAGTATTTGCTTTGAGACAATTTTGATGGCTACCTAAACAGAACAGCCACATGTCCCATTAAACATTCAGAATATATACACCAGGAATGGCCATATGTGATCACGCAAATCATGTTTTACCTCTTATGATACCATCAGGAAACAAAGGACTGGAACTTATTCCACCTATTAGGCATATAAATGATACCAAAGCATTTGAAAGTAACTCTAACCAATCTTCCTCAGGTCCTTGAAAAAGCGTTAATGCAAAAGTTAAGAAGTAAGCATGTTACAAAAGTAAATGTGTTAACGGTTTTTCAAGGACTCAAGCAGAGTAGGACAGGATTTCATTTAGATGTGTAAGTGCCATTCAGATACCTGATGGTTGGAGCAAGGATCTGGCCAAAGGTTTATAAAGGTTCTTGAGTTGTTTTAGCTATCAATACATTTTCCCTGAATCTAATCACATATATGCAAGTTAGAGAGCCTGATTTGTTCACCTTGGCCTAGATCTCCATATTCATCACCAAGGTGGTAAACAAAATGATTTCCCTCTTGGCTACTTTCAGATAACATTGAGGCAAATTCTATTACCTCCAAAAATATGTGTTTTAAAAACGTTGCCAATCACCACCAAAGAAATGATCTTGTTAAAATGACAGCTCCATTATTCAAAGCCCTGCCTTGCTATTTCTTTCACGTGTTCTTCAAATAAGTCTTTTTCAAGTTGGAGTAGCACACACTGCTTATTTTAAAAAAAGAGAAAATCATATTCTCAAGACATACTAAACTACATTTAGCTGTAAGAATAATCGGTGTAAATCTTGGTGGAATATACGTGAAAGCAAGGTACAGTTTTCATGAATAAAGTGAAAGCATGGCTTTTTTTTATCCCTTTGCCAGTCACAAGAATATACCTTACGGCATCGAAAAGGTATTGTTACTGAGATAGAATATTTAATACAGAGCTAATTATGCATTTCCATTCAAATTGATTTTAGTAACACACGCTGAATTCTGCAGTCCCTATATGTCTTCATCCGTCTGTTCCCTCATGTGCTCCTGCTCAGACACGCTGGAGGCATCGTCATCTGATTGTTCGCTTGAGTGATACAACATCAGTGCATGTGTCTTATGAGTTATGGTAACAGTGCAGGGCCCCTGAGCCCACGGCTCTCCATCCACCTGCATTGGCATCTTTGAACTCTTCAAAATCAGCTAGTGCCAAATAAAAGAGGACATATAGAATCATAACAGTTCATTGCAGCCACAAACACATTCACAACAACGCTCTCTGTAGTGATGCTGCAAGGTTGCAGTCTCATGTTATTTTAGTGTATAATGGACTATGCATATCTATAGAGGACCTATAACCAAGGGAAAAGACCATCTTAAATACAACCTACCCTCACAGTATGTGCCTGTCCTAGACGAACAGGGTTTGCCAGCTTCACTTGGATCTGTGCGCAGTGGAAAGAACCATGAACTCCGACAACTTCCAGCAATCCATCATCGTGCCTGTAATTTAGAAAGACACATATGCTTAACAAAAAAATCAATCCGTCTGAACTGAATGTAGTCCTTATATGAAGAGATAACAGTATGAAGGTGGTGAATGCTGCAATATATATATAATGCTTAAAGCTCTGCATTTCCTGCCTGAAGAACAAAATTCAATACACATTATAAAAATCTTACTATTCCTCCTAAAGTCTATGAGCAATCCATCAATAGATTTACATGGGGCTGCAAAAATAAGTAAGCTTAATTGGGCAGGGCCCTTACATTGTATTGGAACGTATACATTAATCATTGATGCATTATGTACCTTGCTAGAGGGTAAGGCTCATCACCCATTCCTTCCCAGAGCCTGCAGCCTCCTCCCCAATATCCAATATTGAGGACAATGATACCTTCCAAATTTGGCAGACTGATTCTCTCGCCATCCAACTCTAGCTTTAAAGATACACAACAGACAGTTAGTAAATTACTGTGGGTAGTAAAAGCCTCATCCAGGGGCCAATTAAATCATTCAGATATTTAATAGGCTTGGGGTCAGCTGCTTATTATCCCTGAATTGTGTGTAGTAAGCTCTAAATAGCAAAAAGTACACTAGACTGGGAGGGTTATTCTGGGTTATGGAAACCAGACCCTATCGTCCTAGGCAAGCACATCACAGAATCCTACCTCTTCAATTCCAAGTCTCTTTTCATTCTCTACTTGTAAGATAGCTTCCCCATTCTCCTGCTCATACTAATAGTCCTTTTCTGCCTCTGCCCCAGCTTTAGTTCAACTTTCTTGTACTTGGGTGTCCAGAATACATTATCACCTGGCATTACAGCTTCCCACCTCTGGAAACACTTTGGCTGATACAACTTGGTCATCTGTGACAGGTTAATTTTGCAATTACGTGTGCAAAAGTGACATAAGTATATTTGAAGAGGTGTCTCTATAGCTCATATTCTAAACTTTTAGTTAGGCTACACTTTTTTTTTTTTTTAATAAGAACGCTACTAGGTCTTTTCCATCTGAGGTGCTTCTGCCTTGAGGAAGATGTGCAATTAAGAGATAAAGTAGCTACCTTACCTCAACCTTTTTGTTAAGATCTTTGCATTCCTGTACTAAGCAATCTTTGGTTCCATAGAAAAAATATACAGCCTAAAAAAAGGAGGAGGAAAAAAACCAGAATTAAAGATAAGGAGAGAGATGACAGTAGTTTACCGAAACTTCTTAAGAGCTTTCTTTGAAGTTATATAACACAAGATATTTGCATATTACTTTTGAAGAGTTCTTTAGAGGAGGTCTACACGAACACTGCACCATGACCAATTAAGAGGGTTTTTCCTTTTAACAAAACTGGACAAGGGTCACGACTGCACTCAAAAACAGGTGGCAGCCAAAGCTGTTAGAACAGTAGTTCTCAACGAGGGTGCCACAGCACTCGGACTGACTTGAGACTTTTTCACGGGTGCCATGGGGTACCACACAGTGCTAGCACTGTTAGGTGTACAAACATAGTTCACAAAATAAACCCAGAGGGCTCCTACACACATGCCGGCAGCCTGCTCTGATGTATTGCAAATCCAGCGTGTTGGAGCATGGAAATTGTGATGCACTCCGGCAGCCTTGCACGTCATGTGCATCAGCATTGTCGTGTGCCTCCACGTTGACAAAATGGTGGTGGTGTGCTTTGAAATAAAACTCGTCTGACGAGCTTTAGTTCAAGGCACCCTGCCGCCATTTATTCAACTCAGGAATGTGCGGCAATGCTCTTGCACATGGGCACTTTTAATTAGCGCAGCTTGCTAATTAAAGTGCCTGGCATCATGTCTGGAAACGCATGTAAAAATGCTCAGAGATTTCAAATAGGAATCCATAATTGTGGTCTTTCTGAGTTCTCTACAACAGCAAAACTGCTCTAGTATTTTTCTGTAGTCAAAAAAGAGGAATGAAAACGAACAGCTGGAATCTTCTGGGGGTACGATGAGTCTATCCAGGGGTGCTGCAAGTTTAAAAAGGTTGATCCAGTATACGCCTGATCCAGTATATGTTGCTCCTGAAAGCAGCTCCTCAAGAGCTATGGGGCGGACTTCTTCTAAAATGTGTTGGCACGGGGAGGGAAACTGGGGACACAACAGGTCTCCACAACTGATCAGGACCTCAAGACACATACTGTCTTAGGTGACTGAACATCCTGATGAAATAGGCTGTAGCCTACAAAAACTCATAGATCAACTCTTTTAGGGATGCATAAGGTGCCATCTTGCCCTGCCTTCATCCTGCCCAAGAGGTACAGACCCTACACCCCAGTGGAACAATGAAGACAAAACTCAGATTCAGGTCTCTGACTTGACTACAAGAAGTCATTAGCCTGATCTCTTTCTTGCAAGTTTTGACATCATACTAGCTGGCACAGCCATGGTATTTAGTAACAAAATGCCAACACTGGAAGAATATGAGGCCCTATATTACAGCAAGTGGTTAGATTTCCATCCAGAAACCAGATGTTTATATCTTTTTTGTGGTTTAATGTTACAAAACTTTCAGGTATTTTTTTTAATTCTGTTTCATCTAGCACCGTTATATAAATCAGCTGATAATTACATACTTGCATAAATTAATGGAAGCGATTTAATAGCCTTGAGATTACAGCAGGGGCAGGCAATTATTTTGGGCAGAGGGCCGCTTACTGAATTTTGGCAAGCCATCGAGCACCGCATGACAGGCAGCCAGGGGCAGATAAATATTAATTTTCTAAATTTTGGGGCGGCCTACAGGCCAGATAGACTGGCCTGGTGAGCTGCATTTTGCCCACCCCTGGATTAAAGGATGCCAAAGAAAACGGAAATAGTTTTTGCTTTATCCATGGTGAAAAGCAGAATTATTTTACCAAACACACCTTATTAATAATTCTGCTGGAAAACAGAGATGGAGTCTTTTCACGATGTGCATGGAAGTTTAATGCCATGAGTGCATCAGGTCCTACAGAAAAATAGTTGTTCATCGTGAACACCTGTAGGACAAGAGTTCTGGTTAAGATCATGGAGAGATAAAACCCTGGTAATACAGAATTCAAGAAGTAACTAGCATGCAAACGGAAGGAGCAGATAATAATTTTTAGCTGGTTAAGAAATAATTAAGAGACATCTGTTCTCAGATACACAGGTGTTTCAGTGGGAGCCTCTGACAGATGAAAGCAAATCCCTGCCACAGAAAGAACAGAGTACTATGAAATTAAAATAGTCAAAGGTTTTCACTGATTCTGTGCACTTAATATAGTTACCACTTAAATTATTGCTGGATCCAGGAAGTTTGCACACACTTCTGAGCAACCTCCAGCTCTGACTTCCTCAGAGAGCAGGAAATCCCAGAGATCATTTTCAAAGCCTTCTGTTTTGGAAAATATTTCCCTTGGCACTAATGGTGCTCCCTTAGCATTTTAAAAAATAAAACAAAGCTTCTTAGATTGGCAAACATCTAGCAAAGAAACTAAATCCCGCGTTACCTTTAGTGGATCCTACCCCTTTCCTTGTGATGGGACTATACCCCTTGAGAGATGTACAATTCAGAGGTTTCATACACTGCGCACTACATAAGAGACATTTCATCTCACTCAAATCAGATACTAACACTCAGAAGATGGTGGCCCTGTTCTTTTCTTGCAAAAGTAAGTGGGAATCAGGAGGAACACTACTAAGTGAATCACAAACGTGTTAAGGAAGACGAGAGCAAATTGCTCTCTCACATAAGTATCGACTTTAACACAGATCTTCTCATCTTTTCCACACACCAAATTGTTGGGTTTTTCTCCACCTCAAACGTTTTGAAGGGACAACACACCATTTTCAACCTCCCTCAGTTTTGATAATGATTCCTGTTATTTTAAGATTACCACCTAGTAACTTCAGTCCTATGTTTGGTCTATTGTAGCTGCCTGTTGTTTTCTGTGCTTCAGCACCATTATCTCAAAAGCTTCGCTCCAATTTTCTAACGTAACATAGCAGAAGAAAATAAAAGGTGCCTTTTGTGATACTCAGCACAGAGACTTTTCCATTAAAAACAAAACAAAACAAACCAAACATCATACACATTAGGAAATAAAACAATCAGTTCAAAAAGGCATCCTACGGGATCCACATTTAAAGTTTTCAAATCATACCTTTGGTTTTCTTAAATTGTAGTATCCTTTGTTTGTCACCTGAACCTTCCACCTGAAAAAGAAAGGCTATTATTTAGCCCCAGACTAGAAGCTCAACTGCTTTCACCAACAAACTACTGTCAAAAAACAATCATGTACAAAATTAGCAATCAAAAAGGCAGGTGTATGTCAGAACATCTAGATGCTTGATTATTTAGAGGCAGCTCAAAAGCAACTCCTCCATCAATCAGTCCTTAGCTGGCCATTTTACCAATTACATCGGCATACCCCCCACTGCTGTCATTTTGGTGTTTCTTTATACAAACACCATCTTAACTTCTAAGGCCAAACTGATCACAATGCTGTGGGAGTCACCCTATGTGGTGTTACTCACCTGTCTAGTTTAATTCCATCCGCTTCCATGACATTTCGTAAGATTTGTTCCACTGGGATTTCTCCAGCATAACCTGCGCCCCAGCCCAGCGTATTAGACAGATCGTTGCCTGTTCCCAGAGGTAAAATTGCAACTTGTGGAATATACCGTTCTTGTCCCTGGGGGATGACACATGTCACATTTTAGGACTTTTTTTTTTAGGATCCACTTCTTTCCTTTATTCCCCGAACTTTAAATAATAAACAGGTATCGTTAACTGGAAAGTTGCTCCATGGATTATTACAGTGGAACAACTGGTACCCGAAACATGGCAGTCATCATTTGTGACAGAAAAACACGAAAGCGAGAATTTTTAAACTAGGAAAGAAATATATGGAAAATTCCTCAATGCCCTTGAAAGTAGCAATCCACTGTAGTAAGGCTTGGATTAGAAATACAAAATCAGACCTCTACCTACAAGCCCAGTTATGATCTAGAAGCTAAAGTGGAGGAAGAGAAGCTGGAACTTCTGTTTTGTTTTCTTCACTGTGCTGCTGAGCTGCTGCAAGAGCTTGGTCCTTATTTTCTTTTGGCAACAGAAAGAAAGGCAAGCAGATCCCAGACACAAATACAACAACTACATTAGACTCTCTTGATGTAGTATTTTTGGACATTCTTACTAAAACCTTTTAAACTGAGTGTGTGCTCTCTTTAGAAACAATATGAAACACCACAGTACACAGTTTTCCTCATTCCTTATTAGCAAACAGTACTAGAGTGAAAATAGGCTTTTGAAAGGGACACCAGACAACAGAAGCAGATGCATTATTGAAGTCATAGTGCTGCATTAGTACCATTATTATTTTTGATGACTCTGGAAGTTAGCACCATTATCATTTTTGATGATTATGGAAGTAATGACAATGTCTCAAATCTAAAAATGTTTGGTGAGAAATAAGTAATCATAGTCCAATATTAATAAAGAGATTTGAAGCAAAATAAAATCTCTCTTTAGACAACAAGTGGAAGAGGAGTGGATATAATATGCTATGCCATCTAAGCAGAAGGGCTTCTGAATTAACGTTCACAATTTGCAGCCGTTTATGAGTTTCACGAAGAGTTTCTTTCAGGGCATATAAGTAAACCTGTGAATCTCTTTCCCAATTGGTTTTCTCAGATAGAGGAACAACTTGTATCTAGATAAGAGATTAGGGTTGAACACTTGCTCAACTACAGAAATTAGATCCTTACCACAGATAACAGGTTCATTTTAAACAAAATACCTTGATCTTCATTTCATCAATTGCATCCAAGACCCAGCCCACTGTGCCATCCCCACCGCAGACAAGCACCCTAACAGAATTGCAAGGCAGCAGGGTACAAAGCTGGAGTGCTTTCGCAGGTGCAATTTTCTTCAGGTCAAAAACCTACGAATGAACAAAAATAAGAATGGGAGGTCCATAAACTTCAAGAAGCATGACTCCGGATTTACTTCAGAGATCAAATCATGCCACTTTAAGAAACCTATCATGATTGAAATGGAATAGCTCAACGCCCAATGCACAACACTGGCAAGTGATCACTTGACTTTCAGACACCAAATCCCACTTGTCATAGTCACGTGAGAGGTCCAGTTACTTCAGTGGGAATGCACACGTTAAAAATCAAGTGGAACTCCGTCCCAAGTAAAGTGTGTTTATATTCACTCGTTTCAATCTTTCACATTTATAAGAACCAAGTTTAATAAAATAAAAATCAAGTGGGGTCTTATTACAACAGAGATGTGAAAAAAATGTATTCTATGAAACGTGTCTGGGTGTTAATTTTTTTCAGAGACCTTAATTATGACAGTTATCTTACATTGCGAGAATGTGTTTTGAGCCTTCAGAGGAAGAGAATTAAGGTTCGGTCAGGAAATCCAAGAAAAACGATGTTACATCAGAGTATCCTGTGCCATCCCATTTGAGTTTAAGGTGAAAACAGCAACTCGGGAAATGGCAGCTGCAAGTACTAACATTTTCACAAGTGAAGTTAGGCTTAATAACACAGATTTCAAAATAATTAGAGGATGACTCATTAGCTGAAAAGTAGTTTTTCATTCTAACTGCTCCATCTTGTTAATTCAAGAAGGTATGAGATTGAGAGACCAGTGGCAAAAATAAGCAGTGTACTGATTGCTGCAGATGCTATATGCATTAATGACATACCATGCCTTACCATACTAATGGAAAAAATATGCCTTATATTATTACATTTACAGCTCCTATGTTTGAAAGCTGATGACTCTTTTCTCCATACAAGAGCTGCATGAAATTTTCCTTAGCTGAAGATCAAGTTCCTGAAAAGTTCCTGTATCAAGTTCCTTAAACAAATCTTGTGGTCCTCATACAAACACCACTCTGGTGACTCCAAGGCCTTAGTTTATTAAACAGCAATGGCTATCCACCGCAGTTACCTGCACTGGGTTTAGGATAATCTTGAACTCTCCTAGCAAGTTTTCGCCCAGGTTGTTTCCACTACGAGTATTAGCCAGGATTATTACTGGAATCCAGTGTTTCCCACAGGAAGACATTAGCTGCAGAAAGACAAAGATCATGTGTACACGAATGTGACAAACCTGAAGAAACAAAAGCTCTGAACCCTACCCTCATCCCATATTAATACACACACAGAAAAAAGGGTTACTCGTTCACTTTGAATAAAAGTAGCAAATGCCTCTTTTAAATAAAGATAGAAAAAGGCTACCACTGCAGTTAGGCAGTAAGTATATTCTAAGTCGATGCTGTTTTTTCTGGAAATCCTAACACTGCACCTTAAAATTATTTACTTTTCTGTTTTTATAGCTTCTTTATTATATCTCGTATGCTAATCAAGTGTTCTTGGTTGTTTTGTTTTGTTTTTTTTAACAAAGAGCTTTCAAATAGCATGCTTTTCTTGCAGACATATCAAGATATCACAATCATCTCCATAGCAACAGAGTGACGTTTTTAAACCCAAGACTGCATGTCAATGACAGAATCAAAAAGCTGGTTTTGGATACAAAGCGTTTCTGTTCAAACATAAATGCTTTCTGTAATAGGAGGAAGGGAGAGAAAGTTAACAGCAAAGTCAAAGGTTTCTATAACTATCTCCCCTGTGCCACACCTGTGCAAATGGGTAAGTTCCTTTTGGAGAAGGCTTCATATCTGCAGTTGTGCCAAGAGCACAATATCTGGGTCCAGAAAACTGCAGACCCCGACTCCTCACCCTGCCTCCCGGGTCCATAGCATGGAGTACTCCAGGTCCTTCCCCAGCACATCTAATTCCTCCTTGCTAGGCTTACTCATCCTCCATACCCCTTTCCTTTAACCGAGCTGGGGAGCTGGAGGCTTCTACTACCCAGCCTGGAGGTGGGTCTGCAGGCCCTTCCTTCCCCTCCTCCCCCAGTATTGCAAGCAGCTCCCTGTAACAAAACCAGCCCAATGGCTTCTACAGGACAGAAGCAGAAGTGCAGGGATCTCCAGTAAAACTTCTCACAGCAAGAGCCTCCTGAAATCCATCTGAAATCATTCTGAGATGTTAAAGTCCAAACTTAAACTAACTATACAGACAACCAGATTTGACAGGCCATTTAAATTTCACCCAGATACCTCTGTGTTCAGGGCAACCACTTGTTTGACTAGAGCATCTCTTTCACAATGCACCTAAGTTAGATTTGAACCTCACTGAATGGTGGGTAATCCACCACTTTCATCCACAAAACCATTAAAAGAAAATATCACTATTTTCTAATTGTATTAATCTGGCTCCAGCTTGCAGCCACTGGCCCTTAGTTATTATATCTTTCTCCACTGGGTGAAAGAACTCTTTAGTGCTAGGTATGTATTCTCTCTCTAAAAAGGTATTTACTGGCTGCAATCAAGCTGCAATTCAATTTATGTTTGCTAAACTAAACAGATGTTAAAGTCTCTCATTGCAAGGCATGTCCTCCAGTCCTTGAATTGCATGGTTCTAGTCTGCATTCACTACTTCTATGATACCAGAATCAAAGACAGGGTTTTAGCATCAACCTCACAATACTGTATCCAGAGAGTCACCTGCCTGCTCCTTTTCACTACTCCACCCTTTATAATCCGAAAACAACAGTTGCACTGGCCCGCCTTGCCACAGCCCCATGCTAGGCAACTCATGCTATACTGCTTGTCACGATCCCTAAAATCCTTTTTCAGAGGCGCTGCTTTTCCAGCTGGCATTCTTCAGGCATGACAGTCATAACACTGCACTTGCTCGTGACATTACCTTATGTAATATGCTACATTTCAGTAACCAAAAAAATCCTTTCATTTGAAAGCTGTAGCTTTTTGAAGGGCCAGTTGGTTTTCACTGTATTTAAGTTTTGGCTAAAATGAACATTTATTCTTTAGCGGGCTTGCTCTTTCCAGGTGTTAATTTAAAAAAAAAAGCTTTATAGGATTTTTATTTGGTTTAGGACAGGGGGAATATTTTCCTTTAAAGGTCTCTTTTGTACTGATTTTGCTAGTGATTCAAATCCTCTAACACGTAATTGATAACCAGTGACATTTGGAACCACGAATTAATGAGGACTGATTTATTTACTATGTTTAAAAAAGCAAGATACTAAAGCCTCAGCATCACTTTAGAATAAACGCATGGGATTAATTAGGATAACTAAATGACAAAGTCATGTTAATAATGACTAATTCTTTCAAAACATCTCATAGAGGGCTCTGTACATAATGTAGTCAAACAAGGATTCTGTGTATAACCATGTCAATATTTCAAATGTTGGTGTGTATTTGGAAACTCATTCTAAAAAACAGAAGCAAGAAGCAGTTACCTTTCCATAATCAGGCTTTTTGTCTTTACGTATCTTACTAACGTTGGATAAGTAATATGGCGGAATAATTAAGTTCCTAAATTCTCCGAACGTACACTCCTCGCTCTTTAAGGAATTCTGCATGCATTCATCATGTACCGTGTGCTGGCACCAAATGCACCTGAAAAAAAAGAAACAAAGGCCTCAAGCAGTTGCATCATTTTATGCCCAACACAGCCTGTGAATTGAAAGGTGGTCTGCTAATTTTACATACCACTATGCCAAAACACTCTACGAAACACAGAGCACAAAGTAATCTGTGAAGAGAAAGGTCTGGGAATGCATACCTGGGAACCAACAGAAAAGAGCTAAAACTCCTCACTAATGACTGGGTATCAGATCTTATGGGGAAACAGATGAGCAACGAGGCTGCACAGCAACTTGCTCTGGAACACAGAAGGAGCCCTCAAGAAATGATAGAGTCTCCTTTTGGTCTTTAAACCCCACAACAATATGTTGAAATGACTGTAACAAAAAAAATAAGGGCTGCAATACAAAATATGTTAAATGTTAAAAAGATTTAAAATGTGTTTACTGATAAAGTCACCATAACCAAAGATTTACATAAAATATTATTAAGGTTGCAACAGGACATGTAGTTGCTTTGTTTTAAACAAAGTGTTACCAGATAGCAACCAATTCTGATCCATGTCACAGTAACCTTGATGCCTGCTCTAACAGGCATCAAGGTTACATCAAGTGGCATTCCCACTCACCCAAACAGCTACTATAACAAGAATTTGATAAGAAGGAGCAAAGGGAAGAGATGAGGGGAATGGTGGATAGAAATCAGCTGCCCAAGAGAACATGTACAAGCATGCATTCAACAGCCAAAGGCCTCATGTGCTTCCCAGCCCGGGTCAACTATACAAGGATCAAATTTAGGCAGAAAGGACATATGGAGAAGTGATGGAGACCAGGAGCAGAGTACAGGACACTGCTGAGGAGCTGAGCAATGAAGGAGGATGAGAGAGAACTTGTGCTTGAACAGGTAGGTGGTCAGAGTGGTATGGCTTAAAGACTTAGTGTAGTTGCATTGTATAACCATATAGCTTTGCCAGTCAGAGGAGTACCAATATCATCATGCCCAAGCAAAAGGTTAATTTTACTACTATAAATACACCAGCAAAACCTTTATGAAAGGCCAAAAGTCCCAAACAAAGCTTCTAATGATAGCTGAGCTATAGTGAACAGTCTGTAGCATATCATAGCACTTGTTTTTAATTCACAAGCTGCTGTACTTTTAAAGGCTTATAGCTGGAAGACAGTAGAGGATTAAAGGGTTCAGAAGAGATATGGTAAGGCAAGCAACTACCTTGACAGATCTTCAAATAACGGGAGAAGCCAATTTAGAAGAATGCTTCAAACTGGGAAAGGGCTCTAAACTCTAAGACAGGGCTACATATGCCTCTCTTAAGTGGGCTTAGCCTAAAATTGCCATTTTTAAGGCGTGTTAAGGGTGCATGTCTACATGTGCGCACACTTAATGCACCTTAAAAATGGCAATTTAAGGCTATGTGAGCTATGCATAAAGCAGGTATCAAATTTAGGTGTGAATAGCTACATTGCATTAGAACACATGTAGACACACTAATGCAGATTAACGCAGTGTCTCTCAATGGACAGACGCCATGTTAATGAGCATTAGTGTACCTGCACATGTGCTAATGCAACTTAGCTATTCACACCTAAATTAAATGCACCTTAAGGCTCATCAGTGTGTCCACCATGAGTAGACGCATGCCTAAATTGCCTTAATGTGCCTTAAGCAAAGGGGTATTAAGCTTAGGAGCGTGTAAATATATGTGTAGACACATCCATTAACATACAGGAAGCTAGAGCTGGACTTTTCTTGCATATATTCCTGTTGCAATACTTGAGATATGAGAAGCCCAAAGTGCACTTACATAGTTGTTTCTTTTTTCAACCTAGCATTTACAATTGGTAATGAAGTCAACAAATTTGAACACACAGGTGACAGAATATTAACATGCTACTAATTAACATCTTTACTATTTTCTTCTCAGCACCTAACTTCTCTAGCAAGTGAAAGCCAATAGCAAAATTATACACAGCACACCATTTCTGGCTGAAACGCATAAGCACTAACAGCATGGATGTGCACAGCATCAAGATGTTTATCTCCAAGGACCTCTACCGGCTCAAATATGCAGAGATCAAAATACAGCTGGCAGCAACATTTCAGGGTGCTGGACAAGTGTCAGAACAGCGCTGCGGAACAATATTTACTTCCAGCTAAAAACGGAGTAGATGGAAATATCATCTTTAACCAGGTATTCATATTTTGGGTTTGTTTGCTGAAAAAAAGTACTTCATGTATAATGATGCCACACTGATTAATGACTCAAAACTAACAGAATCACTGCGCATTTCAGGAAACCATTTTAGCTTCGAGTCCACAATTAAACTGTCAAATCAACTCTGGCCAAATATTCAAGTTCTGTTAGAATGAGTTCTAGCAGAATTTAAGACCAAAAGGAACATTAACATGATTATTTGCTTAATTCCAAGGGAAACGGCTTCTAAAAGCAAATAAATATTCCTCTGAATTGCTTGCAACAAACACCGTGGTATTGAAAATCTGAAAGTGAGTATGAACAACTGCATAAATGACTGAACTGGCAGACGCTGACAAAGAAGCATCTTAAATAGTAAACACAAACCAAACGTTCAAATGCTTGATTTAGAAATTTAAAGTGTTAGCAACAACATTAAGACATTTGAAAACAACATCAGTTTTGAAGCAGACAGGATCCCATTCAGTCCTAGACTCCAGGGACTGTAGCAGCATTATGCAAAGCCGCAGAGCAAAATCCCACAGTACATATTTGCTCAAGTTTCTGACCTATTCCTACAACTGTCCTGGGAAAGAACGCACTCTCAAGAGCATGGAAGGGGAAATACTATAATACCTATTGCCACCTTCTGCTGAATGCTAATCCTGGTTTGCCACATCCAACAACCTGATTTAAGCTGCTGTGGAAGCTATTTTTGGAGTCCCCCTATTAATCTGGCTTTTAAGAGTACCAAGGACACATCCCATATGGCCAAAGACACTAACATTCATGTGTGACCTTCCTGCCACCCCCAGCTGCTGGCCAAGGATCCTGCTCTCAAACACACACATTTGAGACTTCTTCCTGATGCTTCGGCTGTTTACTTTTCTGGAACTGCTGGTTTACAAAGCGATTTGCTAGTGTCCTGAAAGAGGGATGCAAAAAAAGGCAGCAAGTATATTCTGGGAAACAAGTAATTTCTTTGAAATGTTCTAGCCACCATTTCCAATCTCAAATGCAGCTATTGATACCTATATGTCCCAAGTCTCTAACTGAACACAGGGAAAGAAGTCTTGGGTTTCAGAGGATCTTTTCAGTAATCCTAGGATCTGCAAGATTGGACCCCTAGAAAGACAGTACAAAAGAGCTGTACTAGCTGAGTTAATTTATGAGTATGGCATCTTCAAACTCCTTTGGACATGGTATGCAGCACACGTAGCTGTCCACAACAGGCCAAGTAACTCAAAGGCCTAGATCAGTGGGTCTCAACCTTTGTAGAGTCAAGGCACCTTCATCAGATGCCAGCTCTTAAGTTTTTACTCTTTTTTGACTACAGAAAAATGAAAGAGCAATTTTTCTGCTACACAGAGCTCAGAAAGACCACAGCAGGGCAGAAAGTTTTTAATGATACGGCTTCCCATGTGAAAACATGGTCATCTTGTGACTCATCTTTGCACACCTAGCAGCTAGCCTTGTGGAGCACTCTGCGGCACCCTTGAAAGGATCTCAACCACCCCAGGGTGCCATGGCCTAGAATCACTGACCTGGACACACAGGCTAGCCAGACAATGGAGCTGCTCCAAGGATATCCATTTAACATTTGCATGGTTCTACGGTGAAGTATTTTAGACTAGAGGGTGCTAGCTGCATGTATACACACTTCACATGGCAGTAGCACTCCACCATTTTTCCTATGAAAAAGGAGAGAGTCAACAGGATTTTAAGGCTCTTGCTGTCTTTAAGAAAATATGAAAACTGCCATATCTTTTCACCATCATCCCTCCAGAATGGCCCTCTGTTCTGTTCCTCAACCGTGCTGAATTGTATAAAAACAAAACACAGCGTGTGCTGTGGAACATAATTAGCTTCCCTCTTCTTCTGTATATTCTTCCTGCCTTTCCTTTCAATCCCTCCAGGCTGTTCTTGTCTGTATGCACGACAGCGACATGCAAGAGGCCCCATAAAATCCCTGGAGTACAAGGCTAGGTTCTTTTTCTCTCTACAGAGATAGGAAATAGATGTAATATAGAACTCTATGCCACAGATGATCACACAACCCTAGCAGTCAAAATTATTAAACCAATGACTGTCAAAGTCAAATGAGCGTGGGGAAATGTTCATTGACTATTCATTCATGCTTCAGCCTTAGACCCAGGCAGAAGATCCCTAAGGTGGCTATTCTATTCAGCTTGTCTCTTGAAAGTCACCTGAGTCAGGAAAAATGCTGTTTTCTACCCCACACTTCAATACACCCCCCCAACAAAAACCCACAGAGGAACAAAACAGCAAAAACACAGCAAAAAACTAATAGTCAAAATGGGGTATTTAACATGCCCAAGAAAAAAAAAAATGAAGGAGCTGCACATAAGACATCGAAGTAAAATCCTAGCTCTGCTGTGGTTAGCGGCAAAACACTTGCGTCAGTGGGGATCCCAGTTCACCAAAGACATTTAAGCTGTGGATTTGAGGGATATAAACGCTAGAGACCAAATCCTTATCTCACTGTGTAGTGGTGTAAATCCAAAGTAGCTGCTGTTGCGTAAATGAAAACTGAACATGGCTCAGGGCCCATCTGGTAGCCAAGTCTTGCCACATTTGCCACTGTGATTAGGACTGTACTCTGCCAGCAGTCCCACAGGGATCAGTGTATCCTCATCTAAGGGTACCACACCAACTTCTGGTTTAGTACGATATAGCATGAAATGCCCATAGCGTAACCACTGGAGCATCAGTGTGCCAGCAATTTTTAAGAACTCTATTAAATTTCCTTAGAGAGTTGTTCTAAAAAATGAACAAGCTACTTCATTCCTAGGAGGTGCTCATCTTTTTACCCTGCATATGTAAATCTAGATCCCCCTTCTGCAAAGGCTTGGACCCCTACCTTGACATGTGATGTGTAGCAAGTAGCACCAGGGAGGGGAGTGGGGTCACACGGTGTGCAAAGCTAAGCAATTGTACAAGTCCTTGCCTAGGCAGCAAGCTCTCTGAGGAGGAGGCTCTCTTTTACTCTATGTCTGTACTCTATGCCCAATGGAAGTAATAATGGAGTGAATGACACAGGAAGCTATGCTGTCATTTGTAATCCCATTTGTCCACCTTTAATCACAGGTGTGCTCACTGCTACGAGGCTCTTGGAGCTGGCAGAGATCCCTAGTGGACTATCCTAGCATTTCATGTAGCAGTAAAGCGACCAAGGAGCCCTGGATCAAACATAGTACTGACACGGCAGAGCGCTTTTGCTGTGGGCCAGCCATACCTGTAGTCGCAGAGCTTGGGCTGGGTACCACACTGCTGCTTACACACGAGACAATAGCTGCAGAGAGGGACGTTCCCTCGGATCCAGTGGTGCAGCATGCAGCTGCCGGGCCCGCTCTCGCTCCGCAGCACAATCTCCTTGCAGAAGAAACGCCGGTCGGCCTTCTTGAGACATCCTTCATCCACGCGGAGGCCGCAGCAGTCGCAAAAAGCCCCTTGGAGGATGTGCTGGGCGCACACGCAGCAGTAGGTGGGCTGGCCAAAGAGGTCCGTGTACTGCCAGTCGTGCTTGCTCTTGCGGAAGATGTCCTGCCTCAGCACCTGCCTCCGGGATCGCTGGAAGCTGCACCACAAGGTGATGAGCACCGGCACGACGACAGAGCACAGAGTCCAGAAAGCCAAGCTCCAGTCTGTGAATGCTCCCACGGGAGAGGAGGAGCGGCTGCTCCCCGCGCCCTCCATCCCTCCAAGCTCCGCTTTCCCCCTTCACACCAAACAAGCTGCGAGCAGGGTGATGTGGGGACTTGCCCTGCACAGCTCAGGGGTCCTGCGGGCAGGTTTACCAGCCATCCTTCCCCCTCCAGCCCAAACGGACCTCACGTCTCGTCCCACTCGGATGCCCGTCCCATGCTCCGAGTGCCGAAGCCCACGAACCTGCCGCTAGCCCCTCACGTTAGCCCGGCGTGACCCCCGCTGGCAAGCTCTGATCCGTCCTTCTTGGGCCTAGAGCCCCCCTCCCCAGTGCAGGGGGGCTTGCCCACAACCCCCTCCCCTTGGTGCACGGGGTCCCGATGCAGGGGGGCTTCACCACGACCCCCTTCCTTTCATGCAGGGGGTCCTAATGCACGACCCTTGCCTCTTCCAAGGGGTCCCGATGCAAGGGGGCTTCACCACAACCCCCTTCCTTTCATGCAGGGGGTCCTAATGCACGACCCTTGCCTCTTCCAAGGGGTCCCGATGCAAGGGGACTTCACCACAACCCCCTCCCCTTCATGCAAGGGGTCCCAATGCACGAACCTTGCCCCTTCCAAGGGGTCCCAATGCAAGGGGGCTTCACCACAACCCCCTTCCTTTCATGCAGGGGGTCCTGATGTAAGGGGTCCCAATGCACAACCCTTGCCCCTGCCAAGGGGTCCCGATGCAAGGGGGCTTCACCACAACCCCCTTCCTTTCATGCAGGGGGTCCTGATGTAAGGGGTCCCAATGCACAACCCTTGCCCCTGCCAAGGGGTCCCGATGCAAGGGGGCTTCACCACAACCCCCTTCCTTTCATGCAGGGGGTCCTGATGTAAGGGGTCCCAATGCACAACCCTTGCCCCTGCCAAGGGGTCCCGATGCAAGGGGGCTTCACCACAACCCCCTTCCTTTCATGCAGGGGGTCCTGATGTAAGGGGTCCCAATGCACAACCCTTGCCCCTGCCAAGGGGTCCCGATGCAAGGGGGCTTCACCACAACCCCCTTCCTTTCATGCAGGGGGTCCTGATGTAAGGGGTCCCAATGCACAACCCTTGCCCCTGCCAAGGGGTCCCGATGCAAGGGGGCTTCACCACAACCCCCTTCCTTTCATGCAGGGGGTCCTGATGTAAGGGGTCCCAATGCACAACCCTTGCCCCTGCCAAGGGGTCCCGATGCAAGGGGGCTTCACCACAACCCCCTTCCTTTCATGCAGGGGGTCCTGATGTAAGGGGTCCCAATGCACAACCCTTGCCCCTGCCAAGGGGTCCCGATGCAAGGGGGCTTCACCACAACCCCCTTCCTTTCATGCAGGGGGTCCTGATGTAAGGGGTCCCAATGCACAACCCTTGCCCCTGCCAAGGGGTCCCGATGCAAGGGGGCTTCACCACAACCCCCTTCCTTTCATGCAGGGGGTCCTGATGTAAGGGGTCCCAATGCACAACCCTTGCCCCTGCCAAGGGGTCCCGATGCAAGGGGGCTTCACCACAACCCCCTTCCTTTCATGCAGGGGGTCCTGATGTAAGGGGTCCCAATGCACAACCCTTGCCCCTGCCAAGGGGTCCCGATGCAAGGGGGCTTCACCACAACCCCCTTCCTTTCATGCAGGGGGTCCTGATGTAAGGGGTCCCAATGCACAACCCTTGCCCCTGCCAAGGGGTCCCGATGCAAGGGGGCTTCACCACAACCCCCTTCCTTTCATGCAGGGGGTCCTGATGTAAGGGGTCCCAATGCACAACCCTTGCCCCTGCCAAGGGGTCCCGATGCAAGGGGGCTTCACCACAACCCCCTTCCTTTCATGCAGGGGGTCCTGATGTAAGGGGTCCCAATGCACAACCCTTGCCCCTGCCAAGGGGTCCCGATGCAAGGGGGCTTCACCACAACCCCCTTCCTTTCATGCAGGGGGTCCTGATGTAAGGGGTCCCAATGCACAACCCTTGCCCCTGCCAAGGGGTCCCGATGCAAGGGGGCTTCACCACAACCCCCTTCCTTTCATGCAGGGGGTCCTGATGTAAGGGGTCCCAATGCACAACCCTTGCCCCTGCCAAGGGGTCCCGATGCAAGGGGGCTTCACCACAACCCCCTTCCTTTCATGCAGGGGGTCCTGATGTAAGGGGTCCCAATGCACAACCCTTGCCCCTGCCAAGGGGTCCCGATGCAAGGGGGCTTCACCACAACCCCCTTCCTTTCATGCAGGGGGTCCTGATGTAAGGGGTCCCAATGCACAACCCTTGCCCCTGCCAAGGGGTCCCGATGCAAGGGGGCTTCACCACAACCCCCTTCCTTTCATGCAGGGGGTCCTGATGTAAGGGGTCCCAATGCACAACCCTTGCCCCTGCCAAGGGGTCCCGATGCAAGGGGGCTTCACCACAACCCCCTTCCTTTCATGCAGGGGGTCCTGATGTAAGGGGTCCCAATGCACAACCCTTGCCCCTGCCAAGGGGTCCCGATGCAAGGGGGCTTCACCACAACCCCCTTCCTTTCATGCAGGGGGTCCTGATGTAAGGGGTCCCAATGCACAACCCTTGCCCCTGCCAAGGGGTCCCGATGCAAGGGGGCTTCACCACAACCCCCTTCCTTTCATGCAGGGGGTCCTGATGTAAGGGGTCCCAATGCACAACCCTTGCCCCTGCCAAGGGGTCCCGATGCAAGGGGGCTTCACCACAACCCCCTTCCTTTCATGCAGGGGGTCCTGATGTAAGGGGTCCCAATGCACAACCCTTGCCCCTGCCAAGGGGTCCCGATGCAAGGGGGCTTCACCACAACCCCCTTCCTTTCATGCAGGGGGTCCTGATGTAAGGGGTCCCAATGCACAACCCTTGCCCCTGCCAAGGGGTCCCGATGCAAGGGGGCTTCACCACAACCCCCTTCCTTTCATGCAGGGGGTCCTGATGTAAGGGGTCCCAATGCACAACCCTTGCCCCTGCCAAGGGGTCCCGATGCAAGGGGGCTTCACCACAACCCCCTTCCTTTCATGCAGGGGGTCCTGATGTAAGGGGTCCCAATGCACAACCCTTGCCCCTGCCAAGGGGTCCCGATGCAAGGGGGCTTCACCACAACCCCCTTCCTTTCATGCAGGGGGTCCTGATGTAAGGGGTCCCAATGCACAACCCTTGCCCCTGCCAAGGGGTCCCGATGCAAGGGGGCTTCACCACAACCCCCTTCCTTTCATGCAAGGGGTCCCAATGCACGAACGTTGCCCCAAGGGGTCCCGATGCAAGGGGGCTTCACCACAACCCCCTTCCTTTCATGCAGGGGTCCTAATGTAAGGGGTCCTAACGCACAACCCTTTCCCCTGCCAAGGGGTCCCAATGCAAGGGGGCTTCACCATGACCCCCTCCCCGTCGTGCAGGGGCTCCTGATGTAAGGGGGCCCCGATGCAAGGGGACTTGCCCACGACCCTTGCCCCTTCCAACGAGTCCCAATGCAAGGGGGCTTCACCACAACCCCTCCCCTTCATGCAGGGGGTCCTAATGCACGACCCTTTCCCCTGCCAAGGGGTCCCAATGCAGGGGGGCTTCACCACAACCCCCGCCCCGCCCCGCCCCGTCACGCAGGGCTGCTGATGTGAGGGGTCCCGATGCAAGGGGGCCTGCCCAGGACCCCCTCCCCGCTGCACCTACCTCCCCCGCCCGACCCGACCCGCCCCGCGCAGCGCCGACCGAGCCGGGGCCGCTGCGGCAGCGGAAGCGGAAGCGGGCGGGGGGG
>NW_005841879.1:4280272-4299013 GCF_000455745.1 Alligator sinensis
CCTACAATAGAAGAATTAAATATGTATTGGATATGGACATTGGATTTACGACACGTTACACAGCCTGACGTCTGATTCACCAGGTACCTGCCTGACCTTACCATTAAAGACATACGAAAAACTAGAACTCTTGGTTCCAAAATGATACCTTTTATTAGACCAGCTGGAAAACCATTACACTTTATTACTACATTATTAGATTTTACCATTTACACTTTTCTTTCCCCCCACCCTCCCTTCCTCTCCTCCCTTCCTTTTCTACCATTTGTCTTCTTAATATCCAGCTAGGCAGACAAGGTTCCTTGGGTGAATTTGATATCTTTTATTAGACCAACCCAAATGGTTGGAGAATAGTTATTAAGCAAGCTTTCGGGTTTATATCCAGCTATTTACTTTTTCACAGACTACCTCTTTTCTACCTAGAACTCAACTACAGTAGAGTTTCCCTTACTTTTCTTTTGCCATTATTTCCCCCTCCTTTCCTGCTCCCTTCTCTACCCTTTGTTTTCCTAATTGCCACCTATTTACATTTTCACTGACATCCTGTCACACTTTTAGCTTCTTTCATTCCTTGGAGATCTCGGAACAGCAGAGACTTCCTGTGCCAGAAGAAGGGTGCCAGTGCCCGAAAGCTTGCAAAGAACTTTTTTTCCAACTACTCAGTTGGTCTAATCAAAGATACCACATCTCCCCAAAGAAACTTGCCTGCCTCTGTCCTTAGACCAACACAGCTACAACCAAAAACCCTTAAATGTGTATTGATTTTCATTATTATATTCATTTGATAACATTTCTCTATCTTATTTTTCAGCTCTGATAGTCAACTTTGCAAAAGTTAGCCCAAGGCATTAAGATGTAATTCTGTGCTTGAATAAGGTCATATCCACAACAGTTTTTGACAAAGCTGGAGTACTGCGTCCAGTTTTGGGCACCACACTTCAAGAGGGATGCGGATAACCTCAAGAGGGTCTGGAGGAGGGCCACTTGTATGGTTAGGGGCCTGCAGGAACGGCCCTACAAGGAGAGACTGAGGGACCTGGATCTCTTCAGCATCCACAAGAGAGGCTGAGAGGGGATCTGGTGGCTGTCTACAAATTCATCAAGGGGGCGGAGGGGGCAGCAAGGTACAGGAGATACTCTGTTTACCAAGGCACCCCTTGGAATAACTAGAAGCAATGGCCACAAACTGACAAGGAGCAGATTTAGACTAGACATATGGAAGAACTTCTTTACGATGAGGGTTACTAGAGTCTGGAACGGGCTTCCAAGGGAGGTGGTGCTCTCCCCTACCTTGGGGGTCTTTGAGAGGAGACTGGACAAGCACCTGGCTGGGGTCATTTGAACCCAGCGCTCTTTCCTGCCCAGGGCAGGGAGTTGGACTTGATGATCCACTGAGGTCCCTTCCGACCCTAAAAATCTATGAAAGGGTCCCATTAACAGCTGCTTACCAAATTAAGGCTCAGGGACTGACATGTGCCTTTTTAAAACAAATAAAAATATTATTTCTCTTACACCATTAAAACCATGGCTCCCCATGCTGACTCTAATTCATCTTATTTTCACAAAGTTAAACTATTTCGGTCACTCTGAAACCTGAGCAAGAGTAGGATTTTCCCTTTTCTTTTCTTCAAGAGCAGAGTTACACTGAGAACGTTTCAGTGGATAATAGCCATATTTACAACTTCGGATCAGATGTCTTCAAAAATCATACCATAAATCAAATTAATTCGAGCATAAACAAACATCTGTGACTGACGTAGCACGCTTCAAGTAGCTAATGCCTCAGTCAATGTTATTCATTTTGGGACTGACTGAGAGAAAGCAGAATCAAAATGAAGAAGTTACTTGTGTTTATCTTTGTTTTGGTCTTCCTTACCACTTCTGCAGGTAAGAGATTTTATAAAACAAATCTACTTGTGACTGTAAATGTGCAGGGTTGTATTATAACATTAGTGTTTTAACCTTATATATAAATATGTTCATATTTCAGTTAATCATTCATAGTATAATAACATTAAAATATCATGATACACTGCAGCCTTTCAATAAAATCAATAAAATTAATAAAACTGATAGTTACAATTATACTACTATAGAACATACTTTACTCTCTGCATTACTACATTTATTCATAAAAAACCTAAAAAGGCATTTTGATGTCATTGGTTTATCAGGGATCTGTTAGCTAAATATTTAATGCAGTTTCTTTAGCTTAATACTTAGTCCAATGAAAGTTTGATCAGTCACTTTGTCTGAATAACAGCCTTGAAGGTAGTGCAGCATGTAACAAAAAAACCTGGAAGGATTATTAAATACACTTAAGAAGAAGATGCTGTTATATTTTTTTATAATTTGGAACAGGAACATTAATAAATAGTATTCTGTGTAGGTTTTGCTTTTCATTAGCAGAACTAGCTTATAAGAAGCACAAATATATTATAAAAGCATTTAAAATTCCATTCCTGTCTTCTGGAATGTAATATCCCTTGGGAAGGTGCTGGGATGAAAGAGCACTTTGTGTGCCCAGAAAAATCAGGGTTGAAAACATTTCACTTACGGACCTGAAAGATAAAATATTAACTTGTTAACTTCACCCTTAATCGCTGCTCCTACCCTCTCACTTTAGATGCTTCACAGATTTTCACTGAAAAAGAAGCCAAACAGATTTTGAGGACCCGTCGTGAAGACAGACCAAGAAAAGCTGGTTTTCCTGATGAGCCAATGAGGGTGATTTACTACTTTTAATTTTCATTGAAATAAACTAAACATAGTTCACTGTATTCGGTGCTTAATGTGGGATGGAATTCTAAATGATTAGTGTAGTCAACTGCAAACTCCATTCTTTTTAACAGCTGAGCCAGTGTTTTTAAAGTCTTTAAAGCAGTGAAATATATGTAAAGCCATCTGCATTCTTTAAACTACTTTTAGGGAAGCATTCTAAAATACTGAATGCATCTCTGCACTATATGTACTTGCAAAATGTACAAATCATTTATCATCTATGGAATCATTATTCTAATACGTAGATTCAATTACTGATCCAAAGATGGATTTCTGTCTATGTGAATGTGGTGTTCCTTACATTTGTTCTGAAAAATGAAACACAACATCAGGAAAAGGAAAATTGCTTGCTTTACATTTTGCACTCAAAGTTGGCCAGGGGGTGCAGGTGTCAGTGGTCTGCGTGGAGATTTAGGTAGCTCTGAACTTGCTTTTCAGATCCGTTGCATGTATTAACTTTTTCTACAAATGCTAGGGATAGGCTCATACATTATGAGACCATGCATGTGTTTGATGGTTAGAGTCAAACTACATTGTTTTTGCATGTAGTATTTGCTATTATTTGCCAATTAACAGCATTATAACAAAAGGGAAAAAAGAAAAGAGCTGTTTGTTTTATTTGCTTCTGACAGAGTGCAGTATAATGCCAGACTTCTTAAAAGTTACTTAGAGCATTTAAAAAAAATCACTGCATATTTCCCTCCAAAGTCAATAAACTGTGTTAAAATTACATGGTTCTGAAGAGGCTAAAAGCCACAGAAGCCAGAAAGTAGACAATAGAGGAAGCATTTCTAATGAGTGTAAAGAGCGTAGATCAGCAACCCTCTGAGTACTTCTGACATAAATGGAACCTTGAGGTGTTCAGCACCTCACGGGAATGTCACGTGCCTTGCAGGATTGAACCTCACGCATACAGGGCAGGTGGCTAGAAAATACTGGTAGTTCTGTCTTTCTTATGTTTCGGTATAGTAGTGAGGAATTACCCATCCGGCAATCATGGAAGGCTGATTTTTCTAACCCCGCCAGAGACCCATTTTCAGGTTATTTGGGGTCTGTTTGTCCCCGGCGGCTGATTCAGCCATTAGTCTAAGCAAGCACAGAATTATTGTAATCACCCTGAGAAAGAGAAAGAGGGGTTGAAAAGGAGTAAGACGTTTTAATACATTTAGACGGGAAAAGGGTAGAAAGAGATACAGGCACAAAGGGAAATTCAATTTAAAATTTACCAATAGAGAGAAGTGGAAAAGAATGGTTTCTTGTGACACCTTTTTCACTGGAACTCTTCTCAGCAGACGTTCAAAAGTGTCCAAAAATTCAAGAGTGTCCTAGCCTCCAAGACTGAAAAAGAACTACTTTCCTGTCATCTAATCCCAGATACACCTGGCCCTTCTGAATCCAGCTCTGGTAACTCACTTGAGAAATAGTTGAGTCACTGTTGAACCTTCTACAAAAATGGTCCAAGTCAAACCTGCCCTAGGTCAGACCTTTGGGACAGGCACTTCACATTCATTATGGCCTCCCAGGTCCAGCCACAGATGACTGACCTCTTCCACACACTTCTCTGGCCTCACCATGGACAGTGAAAGGCACTGCTCTGAGGAAGGCACTGCTTATACAGGGCCAGCCTCTTAAAGCATATTAAGCAGCCATCCCTCTGAACCCTCTGCCAGTGGTTCTGAGACTTCTCAGAGTAGTCAGAGAGTTGGCATAGCTCCTCCTGAAGGACTCACCTGTAATCTATTCAAATATGAAGAGGGATTCAGGTTGGCAGCACTCTTGTTTATGAGGCTCCACAGCATTCACGTGCAATGGCAAGTGAGGGAGGCAGGGTATGGTTGCCCAAGGGTTATCAACAAGAGGGTTCAGAATTGACACCCTGCAGAAAATCTTGACTACTAAATTGGTTGGCATCAGCCTACTCCAGTAGGGCAGCTGATCCCCTGCTTAACACTACAGGTTAACAATACTGGTGGACAACCCAGGGAGGAAGAGATCTTATAATTACTGACCTCTACATAGATCAAGATGAGAGAATCGGCTACCTCAAGAGGACAGGTTCAACACCCTTGCACCTTGGGTGTATCTCAGCTCCTTACATTTAATCCCAAGCCTGGGCCACACTTTGTGTATGGAGAGACTGGCGAAGGGATGAGATGACCCTGGCAGAGGTAGCATCCCTCTGCCTCAGGAGAATCAGGACCAATAAAGAAACAACTAACTTCAAGAAGAGAGGTGCACCAACCCTGCAAAAAGACCATATGATAACTCTCCGCATAAGAAGTTTCCCATTTCACCAGACTAGGGCCAGGCTTGACTGAAGGAGCACTTTGAATGGGATCATGCAACACAAACTCCAGCCATGTAGGAGAGAAATCCTCCTCAGTCAAGGAGGCAGTTTCTTTCTACTTTAAAAGAGCCTGACTCCTTATCAGTTATGGCTGAGTTACTCCCACTTCCATACTTTCCTCTTCATTCACTAGGATGACATGAGCAGATGAACGCTGACATGATGATTTTTCAATATCATGGTGCCCAACATACTTATGAAGTACCTCGTATGACATGATGGCACTACAAACATTGGCCAGGAGCTCTACAGCTGACTACAACGTCCAGGATTAGGTTGGGTTTCAAACTACAAGCAAGTGAGACTCATGAATTTGCTGGAAAGTAGAAGGTACACAGGGTCATTCTAATAATACAATGCCACCAACACCAATGGCCGAGTATTAGCCTGGCTATAAAACCATAATAGTTTAGACAAAAGCAGATAGATTGGTTCAATTTCTACATGACAGCAGGTTACATGCAACTTGTGTTACTAGAAGATACAATTCACTCATTCTGCATGTGAGGGCCTAGTATCGAGCTAGAATAATGTCTCCTGCCTCTTGTCTTCATTTGCCTGGGGTGTGAACACTTGCCATTGCTGGTCTGTCCCTGTCCTATGTCCAGTGTTGCCTTCTACACAGTCACAAACTGCCTGCAAATTTTCTATTGCAACTGGTTTTGCATGAAAAAACGGGTTTGGACTAAGCAGGTACAAAGAGTTTGCTTTCTGACAAGCAGAACATTTAACTCTGTCAAAAAATACTCCCAAAGCTTGAAAAATTGGGGGTTTTAGATTGAAAAAAAAAAATCAAGATTTGCTGTGGAAAAAGGAAATGCTTTTGGATCAGCTCTACACTCCTTCCCATGTGAAGCATTTTCCCCTCTGCTCTAATGGGATAAGACAGTCTCTTGCAGGTCTCTCATGGTCCTTTCCACAGCCCCAATTCAAGGCTTATGTGGGAAATGAACCTTTTATGGGTCCTATGTACTAGGGTGAAATTTATGCTGGGATGATTACACCTGTTAAAGCTCCCTCTGTTAATATTCTTCAAGCAAGTGCTACAAGCATGGGGTCAGAGCACTCTCAACCAGGGAATTATTTTAAATTACAGTTCTTCATAGCACTGCTCCACCTCAAAATTATGATTATGTCTAAAAGCTTATTAATTTATAGGCAGCAAATGAGTTAAATTTATAAAAATGCCAGCTACGCTCTTGATATATTCAAGATTGTGACACGAATCCAGCTTGCCAGTCGCACAGTCTCATCACAACCACATGCTCTTCTTTGAGTGCTTGTCATATAGTGTCACTCAGGCATCTGAGCTTGAGGACCTGTCAATGTTCAAAGGAAGCCTTAAGAAGCAAGAGTCTGAACCCTTTGTGCTTCCTATTCTCGTCCTGCGGCCCTTCCTGGTCAAGGAAAGCACAGCACTGGAAAGTTTGCAGGGAGGGACATTAAGTCCTCTTTATGGGGTCCCTAAGGGAGTGAGAGAAGTAAAAGGAGAGGAGTAAAACAGAGACCTAAAAGGACCTCCAACGCTACACAATCGGTGGAAATTTCTTTACTCCAGGGTAATGCCCAGCACCTTTTGAGGGTAGCCTTGCAGTGTGAGCAGTGCTGAAAAGCAAGAACAGCAACTGAGGATGCAGCTCCAAGTGTGTGATGTCAGCCCAAATCAATAATGCTCCTTCAGGGGCCTGAGTAAGTACAGGACGTGACCTGGAGCACGCTGGTGGTGTCAAGGGCTCACACTAGGGCTCTGACTGTTGTCAGGACTCCTGGCTGGAAGCAGCGGTGGGGACTGTTTGAAAAATGGCACGAATACTGACAGCATCCATTCACACAGAGAACGTCTCTTTTCAAAACGAGTCAGCTAAATATTGGCCAGTCAAGGAACTGTCACATAAATCA
The DNA here is from genome assembly GCF_000455745.1 of Alligator sinensis. Classification (NCBI taxonomy): domain Eukaryota; kingdom Metazoa; phylum Chordata; order Crocodylia; family Alligatoridae; genus Alligator; species Alligator sinensis. The sequence continues at coordinate 4,287,300 of NW_005841879.1, forward strand.
CTTAGTGTGATCAGAAGCAACCTTGCAGAATATTTTTTTTTTCCACTGGCTATAAAATGTACGTGGCTCGATGCATTACTGTCTTGTACTATGTGATTTTTAAAGCCAGAGTTAAGATTGTTTGACTCTAGGTATCCTCACTTAGCAGTGTATAGTCATTTTAGTTAATGCTAAACTTTAAAGAGCACGTAATCTTGTACCCCTCTCCAGAGAGTATGTATTCATGATCACAACATGCCTTTTAAATGCTGAGGGATGATCAGACCTGATACAAATTGTATAGGAAATATTTTACCTTTTAAGGTAGACTTTTCGATAAAGACCTTGTACCTTATTAAGTGCTGCTTATCCTCTGCATCCCAAAGCAGGCTGCATTCTGAGGGAGTTGATTTTGGCACTGCATTTTACTTGGGATGCTACAGGGAAGGCTCATTGGCCTTTTCAAGTAAAACTGCATTTCTTCCAGCCAGGCGTTGAATGTGCCATTGAAATGACATCTTAACATTCAATTTATCTGACAGATTTCTCTTAAAAATTTCCCCATATAGACAAAAAAAAAATAGTAATCAATAACTGAGAAATGCAAGCCATTTCTCCTGAGCCTTTTCTTATTTAGGCATGCACCCACTGAAGTAAGTAACAAAACTTCCATTGACTTCAGAGTCTATTACACCTCATTCAGTTTTTACATCCACAACCCTGTCTTTTCCATTTATACCCTGAATGGCTGTGTTTTTCATATCGTCTAAGTGCTTTGGGGTCACTGCAAATAGCTTTAAAAATTCCAGCCTATTCTTTATCTTGCATCCAGTGCCCTGGATCTAAGGTATATGTTCAGTTCAAGCAGAGGACTAATCCCATCTAATATGTAATAAATATGTAATATATCTAATCCCATCCCAAGTAATAAACCCATATCAGAATGGATTTAAAGGGAACATCAAATTCTGAGTCAAACATTTGGAGGAGTCTTGCCAACCGCACAGGGCAGACAATCTAACCTATTGATGACATGGTGTTTTTTTCCCAATAACAACATAAGTATGTCATTGTTACAGTATGCTGGTATCTACCTATGCTGTAAAGTAATTTAGAAAACAAGCTGGGATCTCAGAGTGAGTAGAGTTTATATGCATTAAACTGGAGGAGGAGGAGAGGAATCAGATAACTTTGTGAAAACACAACACACAATAGATTGCTCTGTTACTGATGATGACAACATCCCAGGGACACCTCAGAGCATGAGATTCTCATAGATATTCTCATAGACTATTAGGAATAGCAACTACTGTTGTTAGCACTGGAAAGCTGGGAATTATGGCAGTTCTTTCGAGCTCTGAGACATCAGACCGCAAAAAGGACCCGCCCAAAGAAGCCTTGTTAGCCAAGTGACTCACAACTAGATGAGATTTTAATAGAAGCTGGTAAAAGAGGTACAATCAGACCCCCCCCCAACATTATATGTTGGTCTGATGGTAATGTTTACAAATGCTTTAAAAACTGGGAGGGAGAATTGTTCATACTGACCAGAAGGTTTACCATCCCTGACTGGGATGTTACAGTTTTGAAGCAGAAGCTGTTTTAAGGAGGTCACATGCATGGATTCTAAGTTTTAGCTGCTTACCTGGGAAAGCCATATCATTTTATAATCCCCTTGTAAAGATCTGTAAATGAGTACTACTTACTGGCATTCCCCACAGCACTGCCATGTGGCCCACAGCCATAGGTCCCACAGCTTTTAATCTGTAGAGCTCAATGTTCAAAGGAGACTGAGATGAATGTAATTACAGAACCCCAGGTCCCTCCACTGGGCCAGCAAAGACTTGAGTGTGTGTATTCAAATCAACTCATGTTCATGCAGATGTCTTTAATTCTGAAAATTAATGCTAATCTGCCTATAAAAACCTGGCCCATGATGAACAGCCTGGCTGCTAACAGGATGAAGTTTTTACAGATTTACAGATCCCTTTCAAGGTGTCATCGTTTCCCGCTCTGGGCTAAATTCAGCCTTTTTGTAAGCAGTGAAATGTCCCTGCATTCAAAGGGCTGATGCCAGGATTCAGTGACCACCTATTCAAATGCAGTTCTCTTCTCTTCAAACAGGAGCACATGCTTTACCTGCAGCGCTTGGAGCAGAGATCGGAAGAACAATTCCTTGAACACTGGTTAAATCCACACTGCTTCCCACATTGCAACCGGGACTTAGTTTATCCAGTCTGAAGGCTCTGATTTTTCCTCGTCAATGGTATGTGTTGCACTTTGTACATGCACCATCATTTTTTGCAAATTAAAGTGTAACTGAGGTCCATGTCACACTGGTGGATAATATTTCACATCATATCCAGGGTTCAATTTAAAAAGAAAACCAGTGAGCTATGGTCAGGCTACCATAAGCATTCACTAATTTACACTCCAGAATTGGGCATGCTTTGGTTCACACTCAGGCCCTAATCATATCAAGACTAGTGCAGTGGGCAGCAGGCTGTGCTGGGCTGGACAGGCGTGTGTGTCAGTGAAGGCTGCGTGTGGGTTTACATGAGGTTACTCACTCATCACATACCATGGACCTTCTCCCCCACTTGCAAGTGTGCAGAATAGAAAAGGAACAAAGGTAGGCAGCAGTGTGGGGATCCTGCCCAACTCTCTTCAGGCTATTAAAGTACTTGGCGACACAGGAGCAAAATGATTACTGTTGCTTCAACTCTTCCCCCTGGATTGGTTGCCCTGCCCCTCTGTTTACAGCTGGCCTTTATTTGCACAGCACACTGCACCTTGGCTTATAGTTGTCTGTGAAAAGGCAGCAATATTGAACTTAGAGTTGTCTGTAACCACAATGATTAAACAATGGGATCATAGATACTTCATCAAGGTCTTGAAAAAAGCTGGGCTCATTCTACATTATCTCAGCGACCATATTTTGGTAGCAGATGGTAGCAGCTGATTTTTGTTAAGGTAATCATGATAGAACTGATATACTGAATAGCTGTTAACCATGGGCATCTCCATACTGTTTGCATAAGTCATGTGTTCAGTGTATGACTTCTCAGATCAGTGAAACTAATTTGGCCCACTATCTCAGTCTGCTGCATGTACAAGGGTTGAACGGGAAAATACCATTAGAGAGGCTCTTCAAAGCTCGCCCCAGAAATCAGGCACTCCCCAGAAACCATTCTCTACCAACACGAAACTCCACAATGATGTGTCATACTATGTTGTTCAACTTCTTATTATATGTTGTCCTTCTGATTCTTGGTGTGTCCTGCATGCAGCAACATCTGCTGATTGTTGAACACTGAAACCATTATGTCCCTACAGACAGGAGGAGGAGAATTTGGAAAATATAAGCACTAGTGTCTTTGAAACTCTTCAGAAACTCACCTGCTCGTGATACCAAAGAGAAACAACTTGCCACATATTGTGCAAAATGTTGTAATATGAACCTCCTTGTTTTTTTTTATGTCGTTTAGAACAACATGGAAGTATTAGCAGCAATGACATATTTAACATCACCATTAGACACCTGACAGAATGCCTCATTGAGATGAAATGAAGCACTTCAGGCCTTTCAGAGCTATTGATTCAGGCTGTCAGCAGACTCAGGAAGATATAATGTTGTAAACAAAGTGGGAACCAATCTCATGGTTAACTTCATAACCATAAAGGTATCTGGATGCCTAAAGATACAGTTAGGTACTCAGTGGGATTTTCAAAAAAGCCTAAGCAGTGTAGTCTCTCTTCCCCCCCTCCGCAGCCTGTCTCTCACCCATTGACTTCTCAATCTACATTTTCACTGACTACCTGTCTTGTGTGCATACCAGCCTAGCCCCTGGCTTCTTTAGTTTTCATTCCATCCAGGAAGAGCACACACCAACTGCTGAAACTTCCTTAGCCTGACGAAGGGTTTTTGAACCCGAAAGCTTGCTTAATAATTGTTTTCGAACTATTTAAGTTGGTCTAATAAAAGATATCAGATTCACCCAAAGAACCTTGTCTGCCTAAGCAGTATAGGCACTTCTCAATGATGGCAGTGGGAGTGAGGAACCTAACTAGCTTTTGAAAATCCCAGCAGGTGTCTGTCTCCATTAGATTCCTAAACACCATTGAAAATCTGGCCTTTTAAGCCAGACTTGATAGAATGACACCAAGTGAAACCAGCTTCATGTCCAGCTCTTAAAAACAAACCAACACCAACATCACCAACAACACAAAGCAAAATGCGGAAAAAAACCCAACTCAAGTTTAGATACTGGGACAGAAGTTGGGAGTTTGTAAAAGACATGCCAGTCATCGCACAGCTGAGAATTGTTCGCTGGAGTGTTGTGAAGGCTAATGTGTGAAGTACAATGTTAGCGTTTCGTATTATCGACCTGTCTTTCTATGTTTTAACAATCTCTCTCTCCTCTTTTTCCAGAGATCGCCACATGCATTTGAGAGAAAAAGATGTGTGATTCTGCTAACAAAAAGTGCCTCATTCAATATCTGCTAAATACTAACTGTAGAGCTGAGCATCTCTGGAATATTGTACAATCCTAGGGATGCGGCAAAGCTTTCCTTTTCAATGATACATTTTAAAAATATCTTTGTTTCATTATATTAACTAAATCACTATGAATCTTCAAACAATAGAAAAACTAATGCATGAGTAAAAGACACTATGGTTCCCCCCCAAGATTTAAAGAATGGGCTGGAATAAACCACCAGCTAGCCTTAGAACATACTTATTTTGGGTACTGTTTTAGATTACATTGAAGCACAGAGAGTCTTTAAGGGAAAGGAAGGCGAAGCTGCCACTCTTTAGGTCTTTGGAGGAAACCATAATTATAGCATCTCTGCAGTTTTAATAATAAGAGTACTATACTTAAGCTCAATATGTATGCAGCATTAATCTTTTATGTTAATTGCCTTCTGAGCTTTTTCACCTCTCATTTCATAATAAAGGCTTGAATCAAATCCACTTACACCTGATTTTGTTGCACTGAAATCAGAGGATGTGTGTTGATGACAATCACTCAAATGTGGCTCAATATTTTGATAGTGTAAAATGTACATATGATTCACTGAGGGCAAAGCATGGTAGAAGAAAAAAGCAGAGAGGTAGATGTTGTTGGCTGGGTATAGTGTCATCTTCTGGGACTTTTGTTTCACAAGAATTCATCTGGGGCCTCAGTTCTATAAATACAGCCACACTGATTTCAGTAGGGCATCTCAAACATATCTGAAGGTAGGATTTGGCAATTCAAAGGCAGAATAAAATGATAGGTCTCTTGTGTGAATGGGAGGGGTAAGACCAGTTAAAATAAATGAGGCAGCATTAGTGTTGAATGGACAGAATGCATTACCTCCTGTTGAGCTGGGGATCATATATACTGAACTCGGGAACCCCTGCTACTAACCTTTCAGGCACAATAAGGTGAACCAGATAGGAGTTGTCTCCACTTGGAAGTGTTTCCCCAAAGTCACTAGCATTGATCTACTAGTTCTTCTACTGGCACCTGTGTTACTCTTTCAGAGAGAAGTTGATTATGAAGTACTGGTGCTGGGTGTCTGCCCTAGGTCCTATTCTCAGGTCGTCAATGCTTATCATGGCTATTAAATAGGAAAGAGTCACTAAGGGACTGTCAGTAGATGGCTAGTGATCAAATGGGATGCCCTAGGCTCCAAATCTTCTATGAAACATTACATTCATTTCCAGAAATGTCTCAACTTTCCAGAAAGTTGCTACGAAAAGGATCTGTAAGCCAGCATGGAGACTCACCAGCTCAGAAAATGTCCCAGTTACAGGTCTCTTTACATCCTTTTTGTTAGGGCTTAACATGAACTGCGGCAGCAAGGACTCAAGGTCTTTCTAGCATCAGCAGCCAGGACAAGAGAAGACACAACCTGATCCTGTGTCATTTTCCTTTGTTCCACCTCTCCTTCTCGGGTAACCCGCTCAACATGGCAACCCCTTCTTGTCTCAGAATTTCTTGCCATTAATGAAAAATAACCTGGTAAACATAGGCCAGCTCCTACAGGAGTGAAGGCGAATATTACTGATTTACCTGTCTCTTATATCTAGGCTATAATTTGAAGGGTCCACATCATTAGAGAAGTAATTAGGGGCAGCACCAGTCCCCTGCAGTCAACCTCAGTAATTCAGCGGGGTACATAGGAGACTTGAGAGGGAGGTATCCTTTCACCTATGGCCACAGAACAGCAGTGGAGCAGCAGTTGTTCCAGCCAGTTTGTCACTGGCCTGGGCTTTTTGGGCAGCTGGAAGAGGACTGCCTGGAGGAGCACACCGTGACAACTACACTCCTAGCACTCAATTGTGCTCAGAGTGCCTTGCTCAGTTTGGGAAGGCTTTTTGTTGCCCCCAAACCTTGATTGCATCCAATTCCAGGGAAACTTCCAAAACCAAGGCAGCAAGGGCAGCATTGGTCCCTTACTGCATACTTGAATAGAGAGAGGCCGTAAGCATTTAAGGTGCCACCCTGCTTCACCTTCTGCATGCTTTAAGTACTTAAAACAAGGTAACTAATATACATCTCTCTAGTGATCGTGAGCCACATAGCGTTACGCAGGCCAATTTATGCTGTCATTTAACACCCGTGTAAAACCACTGAAACCCACAATACTATTCTAGCTTTTCAGGATGTAACTGAGAGCAGAAACTGACCTCATGTGGCCACTATGATCTGTCAGCCTTGTGTAAATACCACCATAGATTACGACAATGATTATATTATTAGCGCTCATTATTTTATAAATCCAGTCAGAATGGTGTAAGCAATAACTTATGATGTGTTAACATTTTACTCATGTAGGATAAAATAATTAACAGACCTGTTAGGCACAGAATGTCATCATTAAAGGTCAGTGTGACATCAGGATTAGTATATTGTATCACTGGACTGTGGGCTGAGCAGGACCTTAACATAGACTTCTGCGTAATTAGAAGCCAATTTAGATTTCCCCGGTTTTCACTGATCTGCTTATTGAAGCAGCACTCACATAATTAGTCTTCATCAAACCAAAACCTGTGAACAGTGGATTAAGGCAGTGTGACATACATGGAAATACTTTAAATATCACGCCAAGATAACTCTTGAGCCCATCGTTGCGTTCACATGAGAACCTTGATGACTGGTGACAAAATAAAACCCATGCCACTGAGATACGCAAGGTGACTAAGACTAAGATGGAACAGAGCATTTACCGATGGAATAAACTAATTGGCCTTCTAGTCTAATCTCTTCTCACAAAGACAGAGCTACTTGTGACTCAGAAAATCATGTAAATCGTAATACACTGGGGGGGTTACTTTCCAATGATATCAGGAGTCAGAGGTGAAACCCTGAAGAACAAGAGAAGCTGCAATCATTCACGGTATGCAACGTCATGCAGATATGACATTTGATCCTTCGTTATTGTTGATGTGTTAATCTTTCTTGAAGTTAACAGAGTCATTGGGTGAAATCCTGGGTCTGTCAAAGTCAGGGGCAAAATTCCTACTCATCCCCATCAAACCTGCGTGTCATGTGAAAATGTGACCGAGTGACTTCCTTGAAGTTCATGGAGTTGCACTTCCTTACATATACTGAAGATCTAGGCAACTAACAACATACTTTTAGCAGCCTTTGGACCTAACCCTGTGAGGTACTGAGCATTTCCACTGAACACTGACACTGAACACTGACACTTCCAGCTTACACTGAAGTCACAGGGAAGTGAGGCAGCTTCTGGAATTGGGCTCTAAGTCAATGGCTGGTTCCAAAAAAGTTTCCGTGAACATACAAATGTCTGGGCTTTTTGCACAAATGCTTTCAGGAAGCGTATCTGAAGCTCACCCATTTGTGCACTTGGGCATCAGCAAACTTACACTTGAAGAGTAAAACCTATGACACGTGAAATAATGGAAGGACGCAGGTGTACAGTACACTGGAAGCGTATGAGCTGCAATGAAGATGCAAGGAGAAATCTTCGGAACGAAGATAACCGATATATAAAGAAAAATAGGAATGAACATAGCCAAAGGTTTTGCTGTAATGGACTAGACGAGATCTATAAGAAGGTATAGACACCTGCACGATTAGCTTCTCTTGGGTGTTCCTGAGTGTTCAGGGCCTCATTCTTTATTATGCCAAAGCTCATTTATGGCATTTTGGCAGCATCAAGGGGTCTCACAGGGGAGGGACACAGCCTCCCATGCATGCCCCTTGCATGGATAGCCCTCCCTTGTCAGGGTTAAACTGACTTCACTTCTAGGTCACGCTTTGGACTAGGCAATGCTGCTTCCTTCTTTCGTCCTTTCTTAAGTGGGAAAGTCCTGGAACGGGGGTTGCTTTGCTTCCTTTACTTTACAGAGGTGACTCAGGCTGATGTGTCTGCTTTCATTCCTTCTGTCCATGTGGGGGAGAAACAGAAAGGAAAGAACCAACCGAGACATACACCCAAGCTTAAGCTCATCGCAGCGTGAGCGTCCTTGAAGCTCTGAAGTTGAGTTGCAACTACTTTCTAAATGAACTCAGGCAAGGACTCTAAGTGCCCCTTTCAAGATCTCCAGCCTCTTTCTGCAGAGGCAAGGCGTCAGTTCCTCAGTGAGTGCCCATGCAGTCAACAGAGCTCCAGCAGGTGACTTGACGCTAGCTGAGGCTCCGGCCTAGGAAGCTGAGCTTAGCCAAACCTCAGCAGCCTTCAGAAGTGTCAGCACTAGTGAATACAAGGGCCAAGCCAGGAAGGGGCCGGGCATGAGGCACAGCTGTGGATTGCTGCCTGCCAGCATCTCAGAAGGTGGCAAAAAGCTACACTTATAAGAGGCCAATAAAGGTGCACCGTGTGCTTCATACCTGGAATAGGATCCCAGCTGCTTTGAATTTGCATACCGAATGTGCCTATTTCATGTCCAGACAATGCAAACAAGCACTCCAGAGGGAATACCAAATGCTCTATCAGCACCGCAGATAACTCAGCTGAACTGCAGAAGATTTGACTGGGGGACTCGGGAAAAGTTTTCATTTATGGGCAAAACTTGCTCCTCGTGTGGTTTTACGGCTCTGGCGCTTGCTGCAAAGCCAGCTGTGCCTGATCCCTTGCTGACTTGAAGCTGGAAGGAGGTTTTGAGAGTGGGCTGTCACACCTGTGAGTTGGGAAGCTGGCCTCTAGATGTCACTGTTTCTGCACACATCCCTTGCAAGAATATTTGACTCTGGCCTGATGCATTTTTTTCCCCCAACTCAAGTGCCCCCTTTTCCTAAAAAGATGAGTTCAGACGACTGGAGTAAAAAAGTTGCCTTTTAAAAAAATACCCTAAAGAGTGTGGTTACACATTTTCCCATTCTGGATTCAAGATGCCTGTGCATATGGTCTTATTTGTGGGTGTCTGTCTGGTTATCTTGGTGCCACTGGTTATGCCATAGAAAGGAATGTTTGAATGGCTCCTTTTCTGTTTTCTGCCTAGGAATTGTAGCAGCTCATAATTACTTACTGTTACTTTTTCACTTGGCTACAGAGTCCAGATGTGTCATTTTGTGCTGCAGTAAAAATCCTCCCACCCCAAGAGCGAATTCACATGCGTCACCCTGAGCAGTTCATTCTACACTACAAACAGCAGAATACTAGTATGTAGGACGTAGGTCCAGCTTTGAGATTTCAACCTGTGTTACTGCTGTTGCTGCTGTTACTATTGGACTGTGATGCTGTTTGGAGGCCCCACTCAGGCTGCAAGCCCCTGCCGTGCCAGGTGCTGCACATCCAAATAGAGCAAGACCCTGCCGTGCCAGGTGCTGCACATCCAAATACTGCAAAAACTGTCTGTGCCTCCACACAGCCTCCAATCTGAGCCAGAACACCCTGTAATAGGCAGGCAAAATTATTCACCCCGATTTGCACGTGGAGGAACTAGAGAAAAAGGAAAACAAAGGCTGGAATTTTCAAAAGCACCAACGTCCTCAGCAAGCCCAAGCCTAAATGACCTGCCCAAGATAAGAAAGACTCAGTGGCAGAGGTATATAACTTGAACCTAGGTGTTCCTGTCCCTTAGCTATGCGCCTTTTCCACTAGATTATGTTGGCTTTCAGGAGTATTTGTGCAAGGGCAACGAAAGAGGTCTGAACGTGGGGAAAGCAAAAATTGAAGACAGTGTGCACGGAAACCAGTTGTGAAAAATCTGCAGTTCTGGTTTTTTGTGCATGCTGTGACGCTTAGATGCTCCTGGAGTAGTGAGTGTTTTGAATCACCAGTACCAATGCCCTGTTCTATTTAATGAACATAAATGGCAAGAGGAATTTGGGTCAGCTGAATGGAATTGTTCAGGTGGAAATGTAGCTAAGAACTTGCATGAAAATCATGTTGCCAAAAGGGATCAGTATTCACTTTGGGAAGTCAACAAAGAGAAGTAGAGAACAGGGAACTTGGAGAATTTTCTGATTTGTGATACAAAATGCCAAGGGATCTGTCATTTCTGAGGCATTTCAGTCCTGTTGCTGAAGATGTGCAGCAAAAAGGGGAAAGTAGTAGGAAGGAAGGAAGCACTGCTGAACTTTGAGATGGGGATTTTTTTTTTAGGGTTTGTCTATCCCTAGTGCTGACTCATTTCCAAGCCAAGTATGGGCAGAAGCAAGAGCTAGCCAAGACCATCTCTGGGGCTTTTACTCAGCCCAGTGTCAAACAGTCTAGTTGCAGAGTTCAGGTTCAAACTTTTCCAAGTCTGAGAATGGCTAGAGCCAAGGTTTCCTCTGAGCCTATCTCCTTCTCTACCTTTACAACATAACATCCCCCATCTGTCCCTCTCAAAGCCCGGAAGTACATCGTATCATGTCGTAGACAATCTTGGGCACATACATGTGAGTCCTTCAAAAGTTCACCGTACAGTAACGTTAGATCAGCTGAGCAGAGCTCCTCGCATGCTTAAATGCTTGTGAGCTCTGGGCCTATATTGGTTATTCAGACTATTTTATAAGACCAATAGGTTAGTGCAAATGAGCTCCCGACTTAGATCAGAAGATTGTGTTCAGTTCCTGGTTGAGAGCTAGGCAGGGAAAAACCAAGCGACTCCCCAACTGAAAGAGCCAGGCTCTATACTACAGGATGCAAGACTCGCATCTTCTGTGCATTAGGCACAAGGCGGTGGGAGGGAGGGGTGATGCACCATGACCAGTGTATTACCCTGGGGTTGTCACTACTTGACTGGGTGAACACAGGGCAATCAGTTATCAAGTTACACGGTATCAGTATAATTATTATTAGGGAACAACAATAAAAGTAAAAACTAAGGTGTAAATGAAATCACCCTGTAGGAGTAATTGGAATAGAACATCACATGAACGAACCCACTCCCACGGGTGTTATAACCTAGCATCTCCTTTGGCTTTGGCTCTCAGGGATTGGACTGATTCATAGATTCATAGATGTTAGGGTCAGAAGGGACCTCAATAGATCATCGAGTCCGACCCCCTGCATAGGCAGGAAAGATTGCTGGGTCTAGATGACCCCAGCTAGATGCCTATCTAACCTCCTCTTGAAGGCCCCCAGGGTAGGGGAGAGCACCACCTCCCTCGGGAGCCCGTTCCAGACCTTGGCCACTCGAACTGTGAAGAAGTTCTTCCTAATGTCTAGTCTAAATCTGCTCTCTGCTAGCTTGTGGCCATTATTTCTTGTAACCCCCGGGGGTGCCTTGGTGAATAAATACTCACCAATTCCCTTCTGTGCCCCCGTGATGAACTTATAGGCAGCCA
>NW_005841879.1:4300228-4383492 GCF_000455745.1 Alligator sinensis
AAGGCATCCAGTTCTTCCAAGTGACTCTGCACCATCTCAGGGTCTACGCATGGCAGTCTGGCGCCTTGCTGCTGCCTCTCTACAACCCCAGTGAGAGACTTGTAAAAGACAATTTCTTGTTGTCTTTTACTTGGGTTGCCATCCTCAGCTCCATGGTAGCTTTTGCCCGTCTAACTGCCTCGCTACAAGTGCGAGCAGAGGAGGTATACTCCTCTTTGGTAAGCTCTCCCCGTTTCCACTTTTTATATGCTCCCCTTTTAGCCTGTGGGCTGCTCTGGATTTCTCTGGTCAGCCAGGGAAGCCTCCGGGCCCCTTTCCCTCTTTTTCCTCGCATCGGGATCGTCTCCCTCTGTGCCCGAAGGATCATTTCCTTACGGCACAGCCACCCTTCTTGGGCTCCCATCTCTTCAAGACCATTCTCAGGACTGTTCCCAAGGGTCAAACAACAAACAGCACCAATGCAGGTAGGAAAACTTGCTCGCAAAAGTGCTGCCACTATGCAGTGGAGCCAGGGTGACATTTACTCTTCAGGGTCAGATTCCCAGCTGGGGTGAACTGACTCCAGTGGAAATTCACCTCCTAGCACCAGCTGAGTTCCTGGCCCAGAGATGTGCGTGCACATGTTAAAATGCTTTTCACCATTATGCCGTCAACTTTGCAATGCCACCTCCCGGTTACCCATATACATGCAGATCCCCTGCTCCGAGCTTAAGCTTGGTGACTTCCCTTAGAGGAAGTGAGACATTAAAATATAAAGTCTTCATCAATATATGAGATTTGTGGTTACTCAACACACTTTGACTGATCTGCTAAAGACAAGAAATTCGTGACCGAGCTCTAGCACAGCCTGACTGGTGGTGGCTGTGTGAATATGGTAGCTGCAGTGGACTGCCATAGTTGCTTCACATTCATAGATCTGCCTTGGTGATGTTTTATGTCCAGGGATAGGGAAAGTCCTGTATGTGCAACGTTGACAAAGATTTCAACTTCCATTCAACCTCCTTGCAAAAGGCCAGGTAGGGAACAGGGAAGACCCCTGGGCATATGAAAGAATCGTCACTCTTGGGCTGGAGCAATAGCAACAATGCCCCATACTACGAAGCAGGTGGCATAAACTTCATGGCATATAATTTGGCCCCACCATAAGAAGGGAGGTTCTTTACAGCAAAAGATCCTGTAGCTCTGCTCTGTTCCACATCCTACCTGTCCCTTGCCCATACCCACTGGAGCTATGCTCTGCAATGCTCGGGCTGTTTCTGTACCACTTCAGAGCTTACCCCAAATCCTGCCCTGCACTGCTTCTGCTGCCAGGAGTCCCTGGCCAGGCAGAAACAAGGTTTGCCCATGGCAATGCCAAAAGAAAGAGAAAAGTATAACAAGACTGAATAAGGCTCTGCAAAATGACGCTGCTGTTACATAAGACTGAAGGCCAAATTTAGGTCTCAGTTACACTGGTGCTACACCAGAAGATTAAATCCAGATTTACATCAGCATAACAGAGTGGGTGTCTGAACATAGAAGCAGCTTGTAACAGGAGTAAGGCACATGCTACAATGCTGAGCACCTACCATGGTTACTTCTTCGTGGGAGGACGAAGATGCTGGTCTGACTGCAGTGCTTCTGCATCAGGGGACGGCTTCCAAGCCTGTGATTAACGAGGTGAACACATACAAAGACTTTTTTCTGGCAAAGAATCTGATCAAGGTTCTGGGAAAAAAAAATATTGCCAGTTAGTAAAATAGAAAGACAACCACGAGCAGCAGCAGCAGCAGCAACAAAATAGGTTTAGTTCTCAATTTATGGGCACCATGGCATGCACACGAACAGCATGGAGTTCTTGTTATCTGCAGGGAATGGAGCACTCTATCAAAACAGGGTCCGTCTGTTTCTGTAGTCATGGAAGAATACTACTATGATAAATTTATAGGTCCAATGGAAGACCCTTTAATTTACTGGGAAATGACAAGGCGTCTGTGGCCAACTTGTGTAAAATTTACTCCTTTATACCCGAGTTACATGCCATTGAATATTTACTCTGAGTCTGAGGATATATTTACCATTCATGCAGCATCACAACCGATCAAAGAACCCTACTCAGAGTAGGATGTGTTCGGTGTCTCACTCTTCTAAAAATGAAACTGCGCTGACTTTAAAAAAAAAAAAAAAAGTCTTTTTAAATGTTATGCTCACCAAGCACAAAGTTCCTGGAAGCGCCCGGACAGGTAGCTAGGGCTAAATAAGGACAGCCTCCTGCAAAGAAAACACACTACTGGTATCAGGAGACACGTGGCTTTGTTCATATGTGCGCTGACGACATGGCCAACAACTTGGCTTCGAACTGTTCACGGTGACATTGTGCTCTGCTATACCTGCCGTGCTCTGCTAGTCGATACTGTTCTACTCGATACTATTCGGTATTTGTCATGCTATGTTTCCTGTGCTGTGTTATGCTATATTATGCCATTTTCTGTAGCCTGGATCAAAAAGTATCAGGTCACAGCAAAGGCAGCTCTTCAAATGACACAATGAAGAAATGTCCCCAATTCAAAAATACCTAGGCGCTTCAAGGTTGATCTCGAGTTTAGAAAAAGAATCCTCTGGGATGTCATGAGCAATTGCACTCCTGAATGTCACAGGAGCAAAGTTACTGGCGGGCTTAATTATTTGTGGGCTAGGGACTCTGTTACTTTATATACATACAGGACACATCTACACAAGACACTTCACTGCACAGCAGGCTAATTTGCTGTGTAGTAAAACATCACTTTTTACATGTGCGCAGCAATTAAGGCCCAGTAGACTAATTTACTGCACTGCCGGATAGTCCCATCAGATACAAATGCTATCCGGCAGCGCAGTAAATTACAGTGCTTAAATGCACATGTAGATGGTGATGTCAGGATTAGTTTACTCTGGCTCATATTGAGCTGGAGTATATTCAGCCACATGAATTGCACATGTAGATGCACTCACAGTGTCTAATACAATGGAGCTGTGATCTCTGTCTGCTGCCAGATTAAAACAGGAGATGTCTTCAAACATGTTATTGTTTTTAAAATAACCAGAACTAATCAAGGAGCCTCATTTCCTTGTTGCTATCGAAGCAGCCAGCTGGCTGCAGAGGGGTATTAAAACTATTGCCTGGGCTGGCTTAAAGCAGAGGTGCTACTGGCTCAGGCAGAGGGCTGCAGCTCTTGGGAGTCTCATGATGATCAGAAGCTCAGCTCTTATTTAAAGGAAAACGTATTTCTAGTGCTCTAGAAATGAAGGAAAAGCTTGGAAATGTGAATCAGTCTGACTGCCTGCCTGAGTCTGCACGCAGCCTGAGACAATAGATATAAGAGCTGTCCCATTCAGTTCTACTCTGAAACCTGCTGTCATTTCTGGGCAAGGGCATGGGACCCCACACCTCCATGGGATGGTGTGTATCCTGGGCCAGAGCTTTCCGACAGTCAGCTCAGCCAATCAGAAACTGACTTTTATCTTATAATTTGGATAAGCAAAAATCTTGTCTTACATCCAACAAATTCCCTATTGAAGTAAAAGGAAAGCAAGCAAGCAAACCCAGTAGGACTCTTCTGTAAATATTCCCAGTCACATAAGTCAGGTCTATATTTTAATTTGGAGGGGATCTGAGCAGTCCAGCTTATTTGGAGCAGTCCAGCAGAAGAAATTGAGCTTTTTTTTACATATGGAGCTTTTCCCCTGGAGTCATTCATTTTTAAATCCTGACTATTTTACGGCCTTTCTGTGATATAGGAGGTTTTGCTGACATCAGATCTACAGCCCTGGAGGGGATTTGGGGGTTAATATTTGATACTTCAGAGAAGTTCCGTGGCAGGGAACAAGACTTTTCTTTTTTCCCTTCCCTATTTAACATCTGATCCATTGGCACTGCCCAAAGACTCTGAGAAAAACGTCTTTCATTCTATGTTACGTAGCCATCACAGCGCTGGAGAAAAAAACCATTTAAAATATTAAAATGGTTTCAGGCTTGCAAGCAGTTCTTAGGTGCCATTTGGAGGCATTGAGCTTCTGCAAGGTGAACAGCTACAAATAGTAAAGTTAAAAGCTAAAACCCCTTAAGCATTTTTTTTGAACTAAGAAAATATTGCAGCTACCACTTCTCTGTAACTATACATTTTTTATATACTGTGTGTACCTCATGGGCTGGAGCAGCCCAGCAACACCTGCTGCCCACGTTGGGCATGTTGTGCTGATATGGGTTGGCTGCAGAGGGTAGTTTGCAAAACAGCTACAGCCCCCTGTCCTTCTGCATGGGCACGCAGCACAGAGAGCTGTTGAGCCCCACTGGAGAAGGCGCAGCTCTTGCTCTTTTGTTCCCAGCCCTTTGCCAACAGCTAGAGGCCTGATACTGCAAGGTAAATGATGGTATAGTGGGCTGAGGAAGATGCTCATCATCTCAAGGACTGGGTCCTAGACAGACAGTAGTGCAACCTGGGTGTAAGCAAGAACATACCTTTAAGATAAGAGAGTCACTTTGCAAGGAGAGTTGGGAACAATGTCCTGTCTCTGATGGTAGCAGGAGTGTCCCTATCCCTTAGTAACAAACAACTAAATTACCTTATTTAATTAATAAAACTGAATCAGTTCTACTTACTCATATAAGAGTCCAATCTTTTTTTGAAGCCAGGCAAGCTCTTGGTCTCCATGATATCATGTGACACTATGTTCTACAAGTCAATCATGCCTTTATTAAAATAATACATAAATAGGAGCGGTGAGCTCATGATCTCTGTGCTAGTCATTATTCTTCATACCTGTACCAATTCCCTTTTCTCTCTCTCCTCTCTAACCTTAACAGTCCCAGTCTTCTCAGGCCTTCTTCCTATGAAAGATTTTTCCAGGCATGGTTTTCATGGCTTTCCCTGAATTCCTTCCATTTCTGCTATAGCGTTTTTAAGACAAGACCTCCCAAACCAAACACAAGTTTCCAAGCGATGACATGCATCAAAAAAGAGACAGAACCCGGAACAGCGTTTGTGAGTGCTTTTAATTTTCTCGCTGAAGTAAAATAATGGGGTCTGCCGCCCCTTGGGGGAGTGTTTGAGTGACATTTAACAAGTGCTATGACTATATAACACAGAGACAAAGCCAAGTTACAAAGGGGCTTGGTCTCAGCCTTCTTTAGCTGTAGTTCCCACTTATCTGCTCGACATTTCACGGACACGCACAAAACGTTACTGGAGCAAAAAGTGCACCCAATGTCTAGCCCGGGGCGGGCAATTATTTGGGGAAGAGGGCCACTTACTGAGTTTTAGCAAGCCATCGAGGGCCGCATGACAGGCAGACGGGCAGATCAATATTAATTTTCTAAATATTTTAGGGGCCCTGTGGGCCGGATAGACTGGACTGGCAGGCCACATCTGGCCCCCAGGCTGCATTTTGCCCTGGTCTAGCTGGTGACAAGGGGGCAAGGGAGGTATGTTTAAATCACGGGGAGGCCAAGTCCTTCAGTCCTTCTTCAGTCAGAACAGCGGTGACCGCTGAATTGAGATCTTTGTTCTCTTTTCTTTTACATCCCAGTCTTAGTCTTTAGATCCGTCTTCTTCATGGATGATCATTTGTTTAGCTACATCAGATATTTGTTTTAATGAGCAAAACTGATGCATCAGATAGGCGGCATCAGGAACCCTGCAACTAGTTGCGTTTCTTGCTTTTACATATACTCACCTGGAGTGGTCTGGGTGGAGAGAGGAGACAGCCTAGTAACTCTTGTCCCTCTGTTCATACAGCTAATCTACAAGAGGGCAGTGACATCAGGCCTCTTTCAATGACTGGGGTATTTTCAAAGCTTGTATAATCAGCAGAGAGAGGGAGATTTGTTTCATGTACTGCAGAGTTGGACTTGCATTAGAAATGCAACTTTTGTTAAAAATGCTTTTCAAATTTATCGAAATGAAGATGTGCTTCTTTTTACATTAAAAAAGTATGATAGGACTGACGTGATGTAGAGTGTCTCTGCAAAGAGAAAACTGCTTTGTTAACCTGTCTGCCTGCCTTTGTCTTTGGCTTAGGATGCAGCACAAATCTGAACGCTTGAAAGACCCAGGAAATATTTGGGGTTGTGATTTCTTCCAGTTGTTGGATTCAATCCTGGAGCTGGAACTGGAAATTTCAACCTGTGATTTTTTGTTTAGGATCTTACAGAGATGGGTCACGTCAGACATTTCAGTCTGGATCTGGGAGTCTACCCAGGTCTTTCTTCAGAGTCACATATTCTTCAGAGAAAAGGGCAAGCAAACCACTTCCTGTCCCCCTCCTGGCATCATTTGGGATGGGACATAGAAGGAAAATGTTGGTCTACCGTTGCAAAGGATGTATTAAGGAGAAAAACAAGGAGGAAATTAAAGAGGAAATGCTTCCAGCCACATGTGACAGCTACTGAAATGACTTAGGACTGCTGGGTTATTTATACTCACAATGAAACATCTTCTGCCCAACATCAAAGGCTTTTTCTTCTTTCGTTGTCTGAGACTCATGGCTGGCTAGGGGCTGGTGGTGGACCGGCTAGGGGGTGGGAGGAGGCCATAGCCCTAGGGTGCCAGCCTGGCGTGGGGCGGGGGTGCTGACCGGGCAAGGGTGATGGGTGTTGAAAGACGCTCAGTTAATCTACTCCTCTGCTTTTAAAGCTGCTCTATCTGTACAAATAGCTTTGCTGATGAAATACAGAACCCTGATATCAGAAGAGTGTGTATAAAGCAATGATTTTTAACCTTTTTTTCATTTGTGGACCCCTTTGGAAATTTGAAATGAGGGTGCTGACCCCTTTGAATCGTAAATGTGGGTATTCACAGACGGTCTGTATAAAGTCCTTGTGCACAACCTAAGTTATTAATGTTTAAAAGTGCACAAGGACTTTATGAAGACCCTGTACTTTTGATTGATCCTGGTCATCTTCTGCGGACCCCTTAGACATAGGGGTCTGCAAACCACAGGTTGAAAACCCCTGGTCTAAAGAGGTCATTACCTGTGGATTCAGACTTCCAGAAGCAGGATGCACATCCTCACGGAAAGGCTAGGCTACATGGAATGAGAATATAATTACACTCACATCCTCCATGCAGTAAAATGAACATGCAGGAAAGTGAAACACTCAATTGAAAGACATGGAAAAATACAGTTTATTAGATCGCAACTTCCCAAATCAGACTGGAATAAAAAAGAAAAGAAAACTCATGAAACTACAGCAACAAAACTACAGAGAGGAACAAAAAGAGAGAAGGAAAGCCACAGATGTCTGCTAGGTAATAGCTTATTCACCCTTTGTTCACCTTCCTATCTGCACGGATTTTTGTATGATGCTAGTGCCACGTCCTGAAGAAGGACTGAGGCCTCGCAGTGCTGGGTGCCATACAAACATAGCAAGAGTCTCTGCTCTAAGGAGTCTGCGGGTTGGTGTCATACAAATTCACGATTTCCACAGTCGTATATGTGAACTCAGCCATTACCCCTTTTGGACAGAGATAGCTAAATTACACGTAGGAGGTGAGAGTCCTTCCCTTGAGCTGTTACACCAAAGTTGTTGGCATACATGAAACTTCTGGTACCCAGGTCAGCTGCCTGGTCACCGGTATATTGTTAGCCAGGGACAGCGCCAACATGCTGCCTGGGGGAAGGACTGGTTTGCAAGTTTATGCTCCTGATGGATGGTATCACCTATGCCCGATAGAACTACAAATCCAGTTCCTGCGATCGATCTTCAATATGTTGCCTAAAATTGAACCACCTGGCTTGCGCGTGAGTGCTTTGGGATCTGCCTCTTCTCTTATAGTGGGATAAGGTTTGGTATGAGCCTTTCAAACAGCTTGTATGTACGGCACAAAAGGAAGATAGGTCGAAGGCTCTTGACTTGTGATGGCAATATCCCTGGTTCAAGGCCTAACGATATTCAGGCCAGCTGTCAGGTTTGGCATTTTGCAAATAGCTGAACAAAGTTGTCAAGATGAAGAAGACAGTTGTGGGTTTTAGGGCCAGAAAGCCTAATTTGTTTTATCCAGAGGTAATCTAGGCCTGTGGCTTTCCTGTTCTTCAGGAAGATAATAAGAGTCATACAAAAACTTTTGTGAACAGGTCAGGGTACCCGGGATTGTAAGGGTCCCGGTAAAGTTTGGTTATCTAGTCAGCACATGCTCATTTAACTATTCTGTTAAGTTTGGTTATCTATTCAGCGCATTCCCATTTAAGATCAACCAGTGACCCAGTTGGTTTGCTGAGGCTTTATAATAATGCTCTGCTTTCCTTGAATAGTTGCTGAGTTTCCATATTGTAGCTTGTGTGCTGTGACAACTGAAGTCACCACCAATCACCCCTGGCTTGTCATGGGGTCCTGTTGGGGGGATCAGCAAAAGAGAAACTTTTGCCTGGCACTTTGTAGAGTGCCATGACTGTGACTCCACCTAAATCAGCTATAGGACTTTGGCAGAAGCGGTCAGCTTGATCATGGTGCTGGACTTGACAAATGCATCATTGCCATATTGCTCCGGTGGTCTTTCAATGGCTCATTTCAATCCTGGCAGGTGGGGCTGTGCACTTCTAGGTCCCGAATTTGTTTCTTGTGGGCATGGAGTCTGGGAGTCCTGTTCATCACGCAGGTTCAGTGTCTTTGGTTGCACTGTGCTCGTGAAGTCCCTTAGACATTCACAGCCTCAATTGTCGATGCTAGTCCTAACGAGGGCCCGTGACTACGACCCTAATGACTCCTCTGATCTCCAGACTTAATTTCCAAATCTTAGGGACACAGTCATGAGAAATGCACAACCTTAATGCTGAGTGAAGAACTTTTCGATTGGAAAGATGCACTGTTGGATTTAATGCTATGATTATGTTAATAGCATTAAGACATCTTAATTTTGCTCAGATTGGCAGAAAGAGTTTACATTCAAAGGTGACTGCATTCGAAGCCCTACACATGGATATACCTGTTGCTTCTGTTTCAAAAGGATCTTAACCAAGCCTTGGCCCTTGCTGGCCCAATATTAGGCGCACAGAAATAAGTGAGATTTAGATGCAACACCTGTGTGTGCAAATCAAGCTTCCAGCTGCCTGGATCCCAGGTACAGCACAGTCTGCATACATGCAATAGATGGGTATGAGGAGCTGCATGCTGTGAGGAACAAAGGCCCCCGCCATTCTGGAAGAAAGTTAGGGTAATACACATGCACACTTCAGCGGGATTTGGGGACAAACCTCAAGCGTCTGCACTTCCTTGCTAACTCCAGAACTAGGACCAGGCTCTTCAGCCTTTTGGAGCACAGGGAGTGAAGCTGCAGGGAGTCCCTGGTAGTGACAACCTCAGGGAGTCAATTAGCAGGGAGACCTGGGTTGGATTTTGAATGAGCAGGATGAGGCCAGGAATGGAATAAAGCTTAGGCCGAGTTTCATGTGAACTCAAGGGCTCATTTATGGCTTTGGAGTGGAAACAGAGGCTCAGCAGGCTGTGCTAGGCTTTACAATTTTGGCTTTTCATAGTGGAGGTAGACTAGTGCTGTAGCCGCGATGCTAACTGGAAGCGAGAGACTGGAGGTACACGTGTGCCCCAGGGAGGGATGATGACCATCTTTCTCAAATAGCAGTCCCCAGCTTTCCCCTACCTCTGGGCCCTAGGACTGTCTTGAACCATGTCCCATCCAAACCCCAAATCCCCGTGCACCGATCTGACATGCAGAGGGACTGTTCTTCGTCGTCTTCTTTTTAATCCTCCAAGAGCTTAAATAAGCCGAGACTTAAATTCTGGAAGTCATAATACCATTCTCTGGATAAAATCTTTGCAAATGCCTAGGTCTGCCGTGACCCTTCCATTATACAGAAATACAGCTCCCTGCAGAGCTGGGCTGAAGAAAGCTCTCTTGTCACAAATAAACCTGTTTTATCTTGGGCTGCACTGGAAAAACTCAGGGTTTCGGCTTAAAAATGAGCTGCGGGTGGGGTGGGTGGGGGGGGCAATACTTTTTGCAAACCTCCATCAGGGAAACCAAGCCTTGCTCCCCTCCATCTCTGAGACTGCAGCTGACCCTTTCCTCCTGTCTGTCTGTCTCTTTCTACTCAACAACAGGATGCACTCTTCTCTCCCCCCGCCGCTTAGGCTGCAAACAAGACGGGAGCCGCTCTGTCTGCCTTCAGCTCTCTCCGTTTAAAGAAACAGACACCCATTTCTCACCGAAGAACAGTTAGGTAAACAATAATATTTTTTTAACACAGAAAGTAACTCAGCGTGAAGTCGATGCGTCTAGTAAACCCCAGCCTAATTTTAGGAGGGCTGCATCTGGAGGAGAAGTTTTCATTTCATTTTTTTTCCTCCTATAAAATGCATGTTGTGAAACTTGTGGGCCTGAGTGTTTGCTTCACTGGGGCAAATGCAAGAGTAAAGAAACAACACATCAGCATCATCTTATTCAAGGGAAAATAACTTCTGCTTGGGGGAAAAAAAATCTTTTCATTGCTGCCGGAGTTATACAGCTGAGTTGGTACAGTCAGGCCGTCGGTCCATTCATTCTGGTATCGGTTACTGGAGAACAGATGATATTTGAAACCTCAAAGAAAGGAGCACCCTTATCCCCCAGTTTGGCAATGCCGAAATGGAGAGAAATCCCTTTTCACCTCTGCAAAGAGGTTACATGTCAACCCATTGACAGCTTTATTTTGGGATCCTCAGGTGAGGGCTTGAAGGACTGTTCTGAGTTCTCGAGAAAACAGGGATTTCAAGTGTTGGCAAAATGCTTTTATTTACTAACAGGGTGAAGGATAGCAGCTTCTGCACCCAACCCAGAGAGCTCCGTCTGCATATCTCCATCCAGCCTACGACCTGTAAGCTACCCGCTGTATCTCTACGATGGCACTTTATCACAGCTAGCACGAATGATTCAAGCCAGTCTCAAAACTTGTGAAGGAGGCTCAGTTCAAAGATGCTATCTCTGAACCAAGGACCTGGCCATGGGGGCCTAGACAGTGGGAGGCCTGGACCTTTTACAGATGGGTTAAGAAAACCTTAATGACTGCTTTTTTATAGCAAGCCTGCATCACACAACTCAGCTCCCAGATCTCATCACCCCCACCACAAGCATGTGTGCATGTGGCAAAGGAAGCAGGTGTCTAATTATGTCTCTGTGCCTGGGTTTGTAACAGGCTGAAAATAGGGAACTAACAAAAACATTAGTTTTCTTAAACGCTTTTTCCAAATAACCTATAAGTGCTCCTCAGAACAGTGCAACTTAATCACGCCAAGCCCGCACACCACAGGAACCCAGCCGCGGCTCATGTCGCTGCACGGATCTGAACCTCCGAGCGGGCTTGTCTAAATGTCACCTTGAGTTGGTGAAACGTCCAAGGGAGCCTGAGGCCGGCTGATGGTACTGGTGTGACCCCAGGAAAAATCCACTGGATGGATGTGAAACTTTCAGAAGATGAGGTTGACTAAATATCACGTTTGGGGGAGATGGCCAAAATTGCTAACCCTTATTTTCATTCCCTGCTGTCCTCATGTTCTCCGGCACCTATTTCCAGTCATCCTTCGGCTGTGTCTGGATGACAAAATGGAGCTGTGCCTCCGCCTTGCATCCGTGGCGGTTCTGCAGTAGGAAGGCAGAACATTCTTGCCTTCTGACCGACGCAAAGTAAATGATAGTCTTGCTCCTGAGAAGTGCGGAGAACCTGTGTTTCCACTGAGCTTGTCCTCTTGTTTCGTAGACTTCATAGATTTCATAGACATCAGGGCTGGAAGGGACCTCGGAAGATCATCGAGTCCGGCCCCCTGCCCCAGGGGCAGGAAGTCAGCTTCCATTCCCCGAGTGGGAATTCCCAAATGGTCATCTGCAGACTGCTTGAGAAATGCTGTGCTGGACCAGGCTACTGGTACATCTAGCCAAGCATCCTGCCTCTGACAGCGGTAGCAGTGGATGCTTTAGAGGGAGAGCAGTGAATTAGGTATATCGAGAGTGAAATACCCTCTACCTTCCTATGTTTTTAGAGGAGAGCTGGGGCCACAGCCCTGACTGTTCTGTTTAAGAACTATGAAAAGATCTATCTCATCCCTTTCTCACTGGCACCCTTTTAACCATTCACTGGTGGTCCAGGAACAGCTGGGAGTTGAGCAATCTGTCTATGCAGATGAGGTCTAAATATGGTACAAGTTTTAGTCCGGTAGGTATTTCCTTTTCCACGCTCTAAAATAGATAGCCTGCAATTAGATGCATGTAGCAAGTAGCAGGGCAAAGAAAACCCAGTCCACTTGGTTTGTGATTGTAGATTTGGCTAGATTTGGCTAGCAGAGTTTTCTCTCTCTCTCTTTTTTTTCTGTATGGTTCTTCAAACCAAAAGGCTGACAGTGACAGTTTCAAGAAATAGAATTGTCCCCAAAAGAGAAGACCGTGTTTTTATGTAGGTTGAACTTTGCTCCTGTCATCCATAGCACTGTCTATGCTTCTTCGTGCCTACAACAATAAAGAAATGGATGTATCAAAATACAACTTCTGGGACAGGTATGAAGCAGCTTTTTGGATGTGTATATAACATGGATGAGTACCAGATCCACTGTGCACTAACTGCTCCTTGTCTGACTGGTCTAGGGATATTAAAATTCAAATAACGCTATGGGAGAAAGAGACAGCAATTAGCTCCCAAAGAAATGATGAAACCTAACAGATCAAAGAAGCTCTGGGCAGCAGACAAGGCAGATAACATTTCAAGGTTAGAACAGCTAGAAAGATTTCAAAATCCCCAAATTCCCATGCCTAAAGGAATTATATCTATTCAAGAACCTTAAGAAGTTTTGTAGCAATCTTGATCTTCTTTTGTAAAGCCTTTCATGATATTATATCTGTCCTCTCATTATAGTATATCTATAGGAGGGTAGCTTCTCATATAGTTAAGAAAATGGATTTATCTGTGCATTCATGTATAATACATTTATACACAATAAATATAACACGTATGCAGAAATCAATCCTATCGACTTTAGTCATAGGAAGTAATAGCTTAACTGCATATGTCCCATTGGGGTAGATGTGTTCATATTTACAAGTACAGTATTATTCAACATGAGTAATGCATGGCAGTTTCTGACAAATTAATGTTGATGATGCTACATAAGAATATATCCAGAAGTCAATGGGCAGTTTTATTCCACCTAGATCTCAGGACTGGATCCTTTAAATGGATGAAGCTCTACTGAGTTCAAATGTTGTTTTACATTGCCTGAGATCTAATTCCTTGTCTGTCTGAATGCATGTTGAAGCCCTCCTGGACAGTAGTGTAACCGAGGGGGAGTGAACAGGGCAGTGTGCCTTTATGGAGCGGCACAAAAATAGCTACAACCGCATCGTTAGCTGATTGTGCTGCTGCGATCAGCATCACAACAGATGGTGCTGCCTTGGGTGTGCAGCTGCCCAGCTACACCTCTGCTCTTTGATGAGGCTTGCTGTAGACACCACGCTGCCCCCCTTAATGAGTAAGATCAAAACAGATAAATAATTGGAGAAAATGATTTTCAAATATTGTGCATTTAAAAAAATATATGTTTTAATGATTGGGGACCTTAACCCAGCTCTGAAAACACAGTGTGGTTTCTCCCTAACGGAGTGCACCTTTGGGTGTAGTTACACTTTACACTTTGCACGTGTTAATTCTAAGGAATGTCACATGATGTTGAAGTTTGCAGGTGCTGTGAGCAGTCACACGTCAAGGGTTAATTAATACCTTCCCAAAAATGCACGGCCCTGATTTGCCTTTGAGAACCGCACTCGATGAGGCAGTGTCCTGGGCTAATTTCAGGGGAGATGCAAAACTCCAGGACAGACCACAATGCACAGTTTCAAGTGGAAATAACAGATGTGGGCAATTCCTGGTACAGCCTTGGATTTTACAGAATTCACCTTTGTTATAGATTAATCCAGGATGTATTCACAATACCAGTTCATCTGTGGCTGTAGGGTATGAAGAGGGGGACATCAGCTGTATCATAGCTCTGCTGAAGGGAAAAAAATTACTTGCATAGCAGTTTAGTGCCAGACTCTGCTGCAATTCCCCTTCTCAAATAGGATTGTTTGTGGCATACAGGGTACATGGTAGCTAAGCGTGGCAGAATTGGGCTCATCCCGAATAGGTACAAGAGCTGAGCTGTGTGGAACTTGCTGCTTTGACAAGTGAAGAAGAACAAACATTTTGTGGGTTTGGTCAGTGGCAGCTGTTGGCATCTGCATGTGGATGTGTGCAACCGATATGGAAACGTGCAACCAGAGCCAACCTTCAGGATCCCGTAAAGAGGGAACGTGTATAGATTTCCCTATAACAAATCTAGAGCAAAAGATCAGTGATGACTGCTTACCCTGTTGGCCCTTGCAAGTGCCTTTGACTCGTTTGGTTTTGCACCCCTCTGGGGTTTTTTTGTACTCACGACACAACTCAGATGGAAACCTGGGAATTGCATTCAGCTCTCAGCATTGTGCAGTGGGCCCCTTCAGCTAACGAGATGCGTCACCAGCTTTGCAGCAAAAGCTGAATGAAAGCTCAAGACTTCTGCTGCCCTGTGCTCATCCTGGAAACATCTAAAAGTTTCTCCTGCGGCTTTTGGTGGAGGGCTCCTGGGTCCCACATCTGGTTTGGCAGCCTTGCTACATTCTGTGCCTTTTCCAAATTTGGCCACAGTTGGTTGGGTTATTGCCAAACATTATGAGTTAATGGTTTAATATACACGTGCTCCAATTCAAGGGAGTTCAGGACATTCAAGGAAAGACAAGTTGACGGTGCATCAAAAACAGGTCTGAAGTTGCATCATTCAAGTCAGTTAATTTTCCCAGTGCAGGAGACACATTGGCTGCTCATGGGGCAGAGAGCCAACTTTGTGCAGACTAGTGAGGACCGAGGGGCTGGGGCAGGGAATGGGGGGGTCTTAGTTCAGCATCCCAGTTGTTCCATACTGTAGCCAGATCACCCGTCCTTGCACCAGGAAGAAACCCAAGGGCCAGAAGGGAGCTCTTCTGTCACAGTCTAGTTCCTGTCGCAGTCTTGGGACACTGCAGTGATATTCTCCCCCTTTCCCAGAATAGAAGGTGGATCAGGCACGAGGATGCTGAAGTGGGGATGACTCCTTGGGCCTTGCCTCAGAATTGAAATAGCCAATGTCTAGAAAATTTGGAAAAAATATCTTGTTTTTCCCTGGGTGACTGGGCCTCTGGAAAGCAGACGGTGGCATGCACATTGTGGTGAAGAAAAAAAAAATTACAGATAAACAAGCAATTTGAATTAATTTGCCATGGTGGGAGTAGGAGAGTTGGAGGAGAGAGAAGGGAAAGTATGAGCAAGCCGAGAAAGAAAGCAACACAGATAACCATGTAAACACTGGTAGAGGGGCGGCTGAAGGATTCCCAGGACAAACAGAGCCTGGAAGTGGAAAGTGTTCAGAGGCTGCAGAGCTTGTCGGAAAGGAGCAGAGAAGGGGTTTGCCATCATGACGGAGGGCAGAAAACACATCCCCGTTGTTAGCCGAGGAGCTGGGCATCAGAACAAGTGGCTGATGGGATGCCGGGGACTTTAGCTGACAGCACTAGAAATATGCATACCCCAAGGAGGGGCTGGAGCTGCTGCCCG
This sequence comes from Alligator sinensis, assembly GCF_000455745.1. Classification (NCBI taxonomy): domain Eukaryota; kingdom Metazoa; phylum Chordata; order Crocodylia; family Alligatoridae; genus Alligator; species Alligator sinensis. The sequence continues at coordinate 4,315,832 of NW_005841879.1, forward strand.
GCTTCGGCGGCGGTGGAGCCTGGGCAGAAGCTGCTGCTGGGTGCTGGGAAGAAGCAGAGCCTGGCGGCAGGTGCAGTCGCCTCCTCCTTGCTGCAGCTGCTGCAGCCTTCTCCTTGCTGCTGTCTGGAGCCTGCACGGGGGCTCTCCTCCCCAGCTCCATCAGCGTCACCCCTGGGCCCCCACACCCAGCGGGAAGAAGCCACAGGGCAGCCCTGGCATAGGCTCCAGGCAGCCACAGCGAGAAGGGCCTGGCAGTGGTGAGGGGCAGGTGGTTATGCCTGCCACGAGGTCCTGCTTTTTTCACGTGCCCAGTGGCAGCTTCTGCCTGGCCACAGCTGCTGCTCATCATAGCCAGGGCCGGTGGGTCTGAAGTGGGCTCTGCATGGCCCCTGATCCTCTGCGCGGGGTGGGCCACGGCCGGGGCCATGCAATTACCCCTGGGCTCCCTGCCCACATGGATCCAGGCTGATCTCCATGGGGCTGGGACCGACAGCAGCAGCCACCAGAAGGAACCACTGCCACCAGGGCTGCCAGGAAATGGGAGTCCAGCTGCAAAGGGCCATGGGCTGGATGCCACCTGTGCCAGGCGGGACCAAGGGACCTGCCGACAAAGTCCCTCCATAGGCTAGATCCAGCCCGCAGGCCGCATTTTGCCCAAACCATCCTAAGCTGCTAATTCCTCTGAAAGGAACAAGATGGAAATTTGAGACTGATCTGCTCTTGCTTGTGTACTCCCTGCTCCCATCTCCAGAACAGTGCAGCATCTCCCACTGTTCTCCCAGCCCCGTGGTGCGGTAGGGAGGTGCTGCTCTCCCCATTTACAAAAGAGGAGCAAAGATGCAGAAAAATTAAATGGCACGGCCAAGGTCCTGCAGGGATCCTTTGGCAGAGAGGCTTAACCTCCAGGTCTCCCAAGTCCTAGGCTAGTGCCCAAAGCACTGGAACAGTGCAACTCAGGCTCAAGGTACCTGTTCTGCTGATCACCTGCTGTTTTTCACAGACCGCGTCCTCATCTTGTTTTTCTTGCAGGCGCTAGGTTTGTTTTTCCTGCCATCATGAATAAGGCAGCCCACGCACTAGCTATCGTGGTCCATGCTAGTCAATGTACTGCAGCGTTTCCTGATGAACTGCAGCATGTTGGCCACGATTCATTTAGGGAAGTAGACATTGCTGTAGCCCCTGGCTGGGTGCGTCCCAAACCCGTCAGGAAGGAATACCCCTGCACTGCCCCATCAACACCTCTGCAGTCTTAGTGCACGCAGCATGTGCGCTCACACCTGGGCAGGCTCTAGATCCAAGAGCCAGACTGTGAACCCTTCCACGTGGTGGGAAGCCCATTATGCGCACAGTTCAACACTTTATATGAGTAACCACTCACCAAATAGCTGTTTCACTTAGGGCCAGATTCTCATACCCTTATTCTTTGAGAGGCCCCATTAAAATCAATAGGACCATATGGGGAATGAGCTACTCTGCTGCACAAGTCAGATTGGCACACACTGGCCCTTAATGTCTACAGCTCTGACATTTGTTAAACTTCTTAATCTGCTTGATGTCCTGCCAGAGTTTTCAGCAGCAGCAGCAGCAATTATAATGAAACCCACTGAGGGACAATATCATTCCAGTGTGAGAAGGACATTATGTACGTGGCCACTTAGGCAGCTCTGTCTGCTCTGAAAGCAAATGGATCTAGGAGCAGACAAGAGCTGATATGTGCAGTTACAGTACAAACCTGACTGCATAAATTAAAAGGACGGGAATGCGATGGATTTTGAATAGGTCCTTTCACATGACAGTGTTCTCCCAGAATCAGAAGGCAGTCATTGCAGCAAAAGGGCTTTACAGTGTCCTGAAATAAATACTAGTATTTTTCTTAGCACAGTGGAGTCAAATGAAGGGGGCAATAAAAAGTGTGTTTGTATGGATAATATACCTAATTATACATTAAATATATTATAAAGATTATATATGGTGTATTTGTGTGTGTATACATATATACTATTATATATACTTTATATTTTATACATGCACACACACATATATAAACATATGTATGCACACATGCATACATATATATATACATACATACGCATGAATGCACACACACGCTATATTATATTCCACATATATATTATATTATATAGCCACATATTAGCTACATATGTGGCTATATAATATGAGGTATGTGTATATAGTAGAAGCAGGGAAGCAAGGTGATAGTGAAAAAAGGCTAATAAAATGTGTCTTATCAGCAGGGATCCTGGTTTTCTCTGATTTAAAAAAATCCCCAATTTTTGGATTTCAAAAAGTAACCCCAAATCCATGCATTTCCATGATTAAAATGAAACACAACTATATATATATATATTTATGTATTAGCGGTGCTTTATTTTAATCATGGAAAAATGTGTGTTTGGTGTTACTTTTTTTAATTCGGAAATTGGGGATTTGTTTAAATCAGAGAAAACCAGGATCCCTGCTTATCAGACAGCAATGTTACAGTCGAGGCTACATCAGCCTCTCTTTTCCCCTCATTAGCTAGTGATGCCTAGAGAGACTGAAACCCTTGGAGTCAGGATGCTGTGTTTTATCTCACTGCCACTATGCGACGTCATGGATGTTGCCCACCGTCACTGGTTTGGGATGCCTCTGTTATCCGGCATTCAACCTGAGCTGTACTGGAGATGTCCCTTCCACAGCACCCAATGACAGAGACAAGGACACTCCTGAAAATGTGTTTTCTTCCTTTCTATGTAAAGTGTAACAAAGGTACGGAGGGTCTCTAGGCACTCTGGCTCTTAATATCTCAACAACACAATCAAACCTTTTGGCAGCATTAACAAGCACACATGTCAGCAGGGACCAATAACTCTCCTCACCCGAGCCAAGCTGGCCAGTTGGACAGCTGTGCACAAAGAAATGTCTTTCCACCTCCCACATCGTGGAGGTAATGTATGTACGCTCAGCCTTCTCTGCAAACCCTCTCGGGCACAGGTCTTCTGCAGCACGCACACAAACCCATCAAATCCATGCTCTTCCTGACCAAGTGAGGTAGTTCCAGTGCTTCTGGAGACATCACCAAGAATGCCCTAAAATCTCTGTGCCCTCGTGTACCATCCTGGGTACACCAGGAAACCTGGGGGTGCTGTATTATGACTGATCTGGGGGCAGGCTGTGACAGCCAACACAGATTATCCATTCTTTCAAGCATACCATGTAGAAGAGAGCCTATTGCACTGATATCGTATGCACTGCATCACCTTGTGTTCAAAACCAGGTCCATTTAAAGATTTTCAGTGAGCACACAGCAGAGGGTCACTCCAGCTTTCCAGTTGATTGCACCTGTGCTTATATTGGTTGCATTAGGACTCTCTTAGGCCTGGAAGAAATTAAATCAGTGACACTATTGATGAAGGGGCAACATGAGGAGTCAGTGTTAACTAATGACATTTATACCTGTGACACTTGTCAGCTCAGAAGATAAAACTACAGCGCATTATACTGTGGCTGACAGAGATAGAGATAGCTAGCATGTGTTGCATTATTCATGATTGCACAAAGGACATAGCCAATGCATGCAGTAAAAAGTCCATGTTGACAGTATTTTTTGTGACTAGCCATAGGGAATGAAGTGCAAATTCTTTTGTGGCTTAGGCAGTGCGATCTGACTATCACTGGTTGAAGTCTATCCACTGATAAACTTCATCTTTAAAGTCCTCAGTGGGCTGGGGCTTTGGGTCTAGCTCCTCAAGGGTATTTGATTTCACTGGGAGTTAGAGACATACGTTCGTTAGAGAATATGGACTGCCTCCCTCTCTCTCTAGGCTACTACCCATGAACTTCAGGAGTTGCACCGATGTGCTAAGCAGATTAGGCAGACCATTATTTTACTTTATTTAGAACATGTATCAAGCAAAACGGGAAGTATCACTTCCTCTTATCCGCAGCAGTTAATTAGCTGGTGCTGGGAACAGATAAGAGACATTTAACGAAGCAAGGATTAATGCCAAAGCCATCAGTATAGACTTGCAACCAGCACACAATCCATATTGCCACGTGTCATTTCTGGTGGAAATGCTAACTTACGGTACCAAGTTCTATTGTGAAATCAATCATTAAAAATGCCGGACCGGCACTCGCTCAGATTCCTCAGAGAAAGAGAAAAATCCTCTCTGGGGCATTTGAGAAACATTTATTCCTTTTCCAATCCCCATTCCTCCAGAACACACGGCTGCTACAGCTCTTGATGCTACGGATGCCAGAAAAAGCTTTAATCTATGACCAATCTGTCCCCCTTCAGTCAAGTGTCTTTGTTCAGGGGAAGTTATTTCAATGCTTGCTAACAGGGGCAGGGACACACGCAGCAAGATATTTCCAACAGAGTTCTTCAGTGTTTTCAAGTGGGAAGTCACTAAGGACCAGCATTTCCCCAGTACCGATCAGTTTTGCTGCTGCGTTCCCTTCCCCAGATGCCTCGTTCGGCTTCCTGCAACAAAACGCTGCCCTCTCATTGATAAAAGCTGCAATCAGTCCTTGCCACTGTTGTTTGTATGGCCAACCCCATCCCACCAACCCCCTGTTGTTATAACAAGTTGGGACCAGATCCCTATTGAAATACTGCACAGTGATTTTTGAAGTGCTAACGGGGCTTGGAAACACGCCTTTGGGATCTGCTAGCTTTAGGTGGCTTTTTTTCCCCTCGTTCCCCTGATCCATTGAGATTCATTTCTATCCCACTGAATCAGACCCGTTATGCACGTGTATCTCCATTCAGGATGATGGAAATCGTATACAAGCCTTGGAAAAAGAGAACCTCGCTCAGTGTTTTGCCTTGACAAGATGCTTGCTTAAATTTGCCTCAATGGCAAGAGATGTTTAAACCGCGGGCGTCCCAGTTACAGTTCCATCCACTACATGCAAATTCCTCGGACTTAAAAAAAAAAAAAATAATTACAGGAAGGATGTGAAATTCAGTGTGTCCCCACCATCAACAAAGTGTGCATGCATTTTATTGGATTAAAAATGAAACCTCCAGCCTTTCAAAACATTCTCATTGCATAAGACCACCAAAGCACTTTACATCTCTCACCCACCAAATATTTTTATGATTTTCCACATAAACAGCCAGGAAAAATGCTAATAACGGCGCCGAGATTATGGGAGCACATCATATTTCCATACAAGGCAAAAATAAAATAGAATGCTGCAGGAGCAATGCTATTATATAGATTGCTTTTTAAATGATGTTTTGGTATTCTGAAACGATAAACACAGCTTGGTCTCTGCTCCTACCCTGAAGACCACACAGGTACCCTTGCACAGCTTTCATGGCAGGGCTGGGACTTGCTGTCCAAAGAGAAGATTTTCACAAAGAGCTAAGGGGCTTAGGAGCCCCTTATCTTACCCCATTGACCTCTCATGGGATTGATGCTCCTAAATCCCATTGACATTAGTGAAAATGTTTCCCTGAAAATTAGAGCTGCAGAGAATCAAAGCACATTTATTAATAAGGCACAGATTTTTTTAAAATAAATGTGGAGATTAATCATTAGAATGCCTTATAGAGACGTATTGAGATCTCTCTGTTGCTTGTGGTCTGTAAGCCAAGACGCAGGGCATTGTCTATATTTTGGGCTGCAGCGTGATGTGCAGATGTCTCAGATGCTGCCAGCTAATCGGGGCTTTGGGGCAGGGTACAGTAACATGCACTAAGGTCTGTGCTGCTTCTGGTACCTGAGATATCTCATTTAAAGCTCTCTCATCCAAAGCTAACTTGGGTATCTTCATATTCCCGTGGAATCGGCAGTGCAGACAGCCTGTACATCCTCCTAGAAGGGATGCTCATGTGTGCACAGAAATGATGGGCTTGGTGTAGAAGTAACTGAGTGAGATTCAGTGGCCCGTATTATGCTGGAGGTTAAAAGACTAATGGTCCCTTTTAGAGTCCCAGTCTCTGAACTAATTATATTTAGCCTTGCTCTAATGATGCTTACTGCAGTGTTTGGCATACTTCTTCACCCAGGTTTTTCCCTAGGAAGTTGATCACCTTTCACAAATAAGGACAGGTCAAATCTGCTGGCGTGGCATGGATGCTCTGACTGGGTTCTTAGCACAAACGTAAAGGTGGTGCTCATTATTGGCATTTGCATCGTGCTTGTGTGGCCAGGCCCCCAGAGCAAGGTGCTGTTCAAAGACCCCGACCTAGACTGTCATATCCCTTATGCTGTTGTGTAGAGGAATAAGACCTCCCTACCCCGGACTTTTCTGCTCTGGGCACGGTTCATTTTCTGGGGTGCTCTGAGGACCCTTAGTCAGGGTAGGCTGCAAAGTGCCAGGAGATCCCATAACAAGGGTCAGCCCTCACTGAAGAGCTTCCTAAATCAGGAGCGGGCAATTATTTCATGTGGAAGGCCACTTTTTGAGTTTTGGCAAGCTGTCGAGGGACACATTTCCCTGTCCAGTGCAGGGAAGAAGGAACAGCCCCATGGTCCCTGGCCAGAAGCCTCTACTAGGCAGGAGCTTGTGGTTGCAGGGGCCGGGTGGGCCTTGCTGCTGGGTCCTGCTGCCGGCTTCACCTGGGTACTACTGCCCCTGGCTTCTGTCATCTTTGACAGGCAGCCAGGAGCAAATAAATATTAATTTTCTAAATTTTTTAGGGGCCCCATGGGCCAGATAGAATGGCCTGGTGGGCTGGATCCAGCCCCTGGGCCGTATTTTTCCCACCCCTGTCCTAGATGGCTAGAAGCCACTTGCTGAGATCATTAACAATATGGAGAAGGAGGTGCTCTCCCAAAGTCATTATTCTGGGCACCGCTGCATCTGATCTCCTCCCCCTTCCTCAGATAACAGAGGAATCGAGTACATCAGCCCCCATCAGAGATGGATGGAGGAAAATCACTTTTGTGAGGTTGTTTGAACTCAACTGGAAGCAACTCCCTTTAAGTTCCCTTGATGTCTGCTAAGGTAGGAAAGAATCTGACACTTTTCTGAGTGCCCTTTGCCAGCAGGTAAGGACTGTCACAGCTTGTGGGAGCACTTACCCTACCAGAGCCAGTAATAAGTTGTCAGACTTGTCTCGGATCTCAACTTGCCTCATAAATTTCCTGGGCTGCTGCAAGATGGAGGTTTTGCTCCTCTGCTGCGTGTGATTCAGAAAGCTCCCCAATCCACGGATACGCATGTGTGGACGAATCGCCCGCTTGTCATCACTGCATAATTAAACCATGCTTTTGTGTAGTACCGGGGTGCGTGGCTGTGGTGAATAGGGGGGAGCCGATCCCAGCTCTTGGGTTCTCAGGCTGGAACTGCACAGCCTTTCACACTGGCAGACTGGGCAGCTGCTGCTGCTTCTGCCAGCTGGCTAACACTCTCATGGGACCCTTTGCCAGCTACACAGAGCTCAGGCACATGACACACCATCGTCACCCTGATCTTATTCGCAGCCTATCGGGACTGCTGTAACACTTCAAATCAGTAGCAGTGTGTTAAATACCATATTTTCTTGCATATAATACACCCCAAATACAATACAGGCAGTCCTCGACTTACAGCGTTTCGAGTTACAACATTTTGCACTTACAATGTTTATAAATTGACACCCTGTTTCAACTTTACAATGCCAGTTTCAACTTACAACACTTGATCCGATGCGACGCCACGTCAGCGAACAAGTTTGTTGCGTCACTCATCTCCCTGGAGAACATCTGTCCAAACTTCCCTGGACACTTTCTTTAAGAAAGCAGACAAGACTCCAGAAAAACCTGCAGCCAAGACTCCTGAGAAGACTCCAGCCAAGAACCCTTCAAAAAGTCCAACCAAGAGCCCTTCAAAAAGTCCAGCAAAGTTACCTCAAAGAAGTCCTTCCAAATCAATATGATTGTTATTTATAATATAAATATATTAATGTAACTACATTACTCATCTATAATTGATTGAGTACAAAATTCTGGGGTATTTTTTGGTTAAAATAGGGTATCAGGCCTTGGTTCAGGAAACAATCCCCCATTTATAAAATTGTTTCTTATGAGAAAATTGGTTCCAAGTTACACCGTTTCGACTTAAGATGCGGTTTTCAGGAACCAATTGTGTTGTAAGTCTGAGGATTGCCTGTACATATCTCGTTTTTGAGAGGCAAGAAAAAAGATTTTTTTTCCAGGAGTTATGGACCCATAGAGCAGGGCCAGAGCCTAATTTTTAGCTGACTCGGTCTCTCTTTCTTGCATAACTAAAGCTGAATCTCTAGTTGCTGCTGAAGACTGGTCTTCCTGGGTGGATCTATCATTCTGAAAAAGAGTTAAAGAGTCTGAGCTAGAAAGGCTGTGAAACAGAGGGACCAGGAACAACGAGACAACAGCAGAATTGCTGTTAAAAAGATTAGCTTGATCAGTGGAACGTCAAGATCTTTAAATAGGAGAGACAATGGTAATACCTGTAAGGTGAAGAATAGTATGCCATTAAGTCAACGGACTCTCTCAGATGCCAGAACAATATCATAGCTGCTGCACTGCGGGGCAGGAACAAACCAGGGTGCTTCCAGCCCTGGGCAGAAGTCAACTTCTCCACTTAATATATTATACACCCCAATTTTGGGGAAAAGGTGCATATCGCATGTGCCACATTCCTCCCTATGTGGCAGATCCAGTGTCCTTGCTGAAAGCACGCTCTCTGCCCCTCTCCCTTGTCCACGAGGTGATGAGAACCACACATTCCAACTCCCATTAGAGTGGTTTTCCCCGTTTTTGTTAACCCCCCTGGGTTTTATTTTCTTGTCAGTCCCTCCCTTCATAAGCCCCTTTTACAAATAAATGTGTCACCACCATTAATTACTGCAGGCGACACATGGAGCCTGAACCCTGGGTTTCAACATTTCTGCCTCCCTTGTGCCATGGTTGCGTCCCATACAGCTTGGGTGGTGGGCACTGCTGGAGATTTCATCACTGGGAATATTGTAATCGTGCTTCATAATTTGCCACCAGACACTCAAACACACCGGCTAAAATGCTGCCTGGGCATTGCTGCTGCTGCAGTGTCTTCTATAAGAAAACATGGATTTTTGCCATCAGACAGACACAGAAACTAGTAAGCTATTCCCTACATTCTTCTATCCCCCAGGGCACCCTCTGTAAGGGAAGCCATTGATGCTTGCCATCAGATAGACATACAAACCAGTAGTAAAATACCCATGATTCTCTGCATTTATATTCCTTAGGGTGGTTTCTGCAGAGGGAGCTACTGATTTTTTTTACTGATGTTTAAATGATTTGTAAAAGGGGGGTGGGTGGGATTCTATTTTATAATCTGCATCAGTAGCCAATAGAGAAAATTGTTTTCGGCATGCTTCGTATATTGTTTGTTAGCCCCTTTTCAGGCAGCCGCTTGTCTTTAGTCTGGAAATTTTTTTTCAAAGAAAAGATTTCCTTTAATTTGCAGAAAATATGAACCTAAGGTCCCCTCTAAACTCGCTATCAGAGAAGCCAGCGGCTGAAATCCTCAGTCTATTTTTACATCTGTTCACTACTGTAGGAGATTTCCCTGTGTACAGAAGTCAGTCTTTTGGTCCTTAGATATTATGACTCAGGTGATAGAAGCCTTTAGATGACTCCAACATGAGAGATGAAGACTGTTTTAAAGGCCTGACCACCTAAACAGAGCTGATAGACAGTGTGTTAGAAGAGAAATGGAGGGACAAAATGACTTCATGGTAAGGGTGGCCAAAATTTGCAGTGGGCTCCCAAGGGAGGTGGTGCTCTCCCCTACCTTGGGGGTCTTCAAGAGAAGGCTGGATGGGCATCTGGCTGGGGTCATCTGACCCCAGTGCTCTTTCCTGCCTTTGCAGGGGGTCGGACTCGATGATCTATTGAGGTCTCTTCTGACCCTAGCATCTATGAATCTATGACTGCAACAAGGTCCCACATTGGCAGACCTAGGAACAAAACCTGGGTCTCTTGAGCCCCAGTCCAATGGATGGCAACAGCTCTCAGTACCTCTGTCCATGCCTGACCTCAGCAAGTGCATGTCTGCGTACCAGAGCAGGAGGGCTCCCTTCCTCACCGCCCCTGAGCTGGGGCGAAGTGCAATGGGAACCTGCAGGCTCTGCGGGTCCTGCCCTCACCCAACGGGACGAGACGGGTCTGAAACTTAGATGCCGTAATGCCGGCTTGTCGCGAGACCTGACACAGGGATGGAGGTCATGGGAGTCCTCAGAGAGCCCGCTGCCCCAAACTAATGTAGCGACTTCACCAGCTGATGCTCTAGGACAGCACTGCTCCTGGCTGCCTTGGCCTTGCATGCTTGATGTAGCGTGCAGGGCCATGCTATCTAGCCTACCGGGCTCCCCGCAGGTCTGGAAATTAGGCAGCAGGGGAGCGACAATTAATGCTGCCACTGCCTCCCCACACTGCCAAATGTGCATGGGGAGCCTGGTGGGCTGCATGACATGACTCCACAGGCTGGATCCGGCATGCAGACCAGGGACCGAGCACCCTGCCCTACCCTAGGGTGCTCTGAACACTACTACCAGGTTAGTAAAGCACTATGCAGTCTGCTCGGGGAAGCCTGTAACAAAGGGAGATGATTGTAAGGAGGGAGTTTGAATATGGCCCTCTCTACATTTCACCTCTTTCCACCTCTGGAGAGGTAAGGTGCAGCTCTGCCTGAAGTCAAGGGAGAAAATGAGCATAACATCTCCTGCAGCTGTCTGTCCACAATGCAGCACCCCCTCGTGCCATGCCCAATTCCTCACGGTGTGGGAGCATCTGTGGCAGAGCTGGCGAGGGCTGGGACGGCAGGGTTGGAGGAGGCCAGGATGGAGGGGGCCTGGCACGGCTGCGTGGGGGGAACGTGCACAGAACCCGTCCACACTGCACCCAGCTCCATGCAGGTTGCAGGCTGAGTGATACATCTGCAAGTGCTTTTTTAAAGAGGGAGAGAAAATGAACTGATGGTTTGGCCTAGAGAGTTTGTTGCTCCTCGAGCCTCCCACATTGCACCCTGCGGAGAGAAAACAGCAGTCAGACCCTTCTTGAGTCCCAGTGCTGGCCCCTGGCAGCAGCAAGCCTGCTTCACGGGCATGACCACTCAGAACTGGCTGGTGCAGCTCACAGTAGAGATGGGGCCAAGCCAGGAGGGCTTTGGGCTGGGCCGGTGGGGACAGCTGCTGCTTTGGCGCGCTTCCTAGGGTGCAGCGGCTGACAGAGCTCGAGAGACTCAGGCTTACAATAAAGCTGCCCAGTGCAAGGGATCTTTTGAGAGGAGGCGCTGGGAGTACAGCAGCCTGCCTGCCCCCAGCCTGTCTGCACCCTGAGACGCAGACTGGGCTCCAAGATCCTGCTCTCCCCTTGCCAGCACTTGCTAGCTCTACAAAGAGAGAGGCAGCACCTCTGAAATCAGCATCCAATAGCACAAGGAAGAACAGAGAGACTTCTGTGGGTATTTTCCCTCTCACTGCTGAATACATGGGTGCATTGCCTCTATGATACTCTTCCATTACCCTGAGAGGGCTGTCCCGAGCCCATTGCCCTGACAGCATGCTCCTGGGGCCTTTTGTAGGCCTGACAGAATAGGCGCCTGCCCAAGGGAACGAGAACACCTCCATGCCTTGGAAAGATTGGTTCAAACATCATTTTACACCTGGAGAAAACAGGGCAGCCCCTGACTCCTCCTGCAGCACCCCAGCATCTGGGTGTGCTGAGCTGGCATTTCCAACCCTGCCCTTCGAGCTTGTGCTGGGGGCTTATCTTCCAGCCCCTTCCCCTGTCTGCAGCCTGCTCTGATGATATCTGCTTCTAGCGGGAGTCTAGCTGTCTGGGATGTCTGGTTTCTGTTAGGCTACAACTCGCGAGGTTCCTCTTGGTCTACAGGAGGGACATGCACACCCATTTGTGTGGCCAACCTTTAAAACATCTAGCTGTGAGGACTGTCTGCTCGGCTGACTTTATCTGGAGGCTAACCCTATGAATCACTGGAATTATCCTATCTTTTTCCAATTGTTTGCAGAGCTGATTGTGTTCCTTCCCCTATCTTGGATGACCCTGGATCCCCACCTTACTTGTACGTAAATTGACCTATTCAGTGGAGCTCTGCCAGGAAGCAAGACTGAAACGCCCGGGCAGAGGCAGAGCCCTGCACGTCAGACCTGAAGGGCAAGCCGCAGGAAAGCAAGGAAAGCAGAAGCCCCAAATCTGTCAGACACCAAAGGCTCTGTGATGAAATGTCACCAGTCCCGGCTACGTTTGGAGGCTGCGACACCAGCAGCGGAGGAGCAAACAGATGGATTTTCCCACCACTCCAGTGTTACTCCATTGACAGCAGTGGAGTCGCTCCTGTTTTGGGAAGAGTTGTGCTACCGAAACTAGAGACTGACCCAAGCCAAAACCCAGAATCAACACAGCCGGGTGAAGCTGGAGGACAAAAATCTCTCTGCCAGGTTCCCATCATGTACCTGTGGGTCAAGTCCTTGGTGTAAACTGCTACAGCCTGTTAACCTTTGTGGAACTATTTCAAGCTTGTACCAGCAAATAATTTGGCCCCGTCTGAAATGGGCCAGGCCAAAACCCTACTCATTTCACCTTGGGCTCGTCTCTAATATAAATGAATGACGGCACAGAAAAGACGCTAGGGGAAGCAAGGAAGGAGGAGGGTGGGAGAGGATAACCGAACAAAGGGAGGCAAGATAGAGCTGTGGAAAGAGAGGGAGCGAGGGGAGAGCTGGAGATAGCAGGGGAAAAGGGTCAGTGTTATTAGAGTGTCTGCTAAAGATACACTGCGCTTTCGCCACAAGATTTTGAACGTGTGCCACAGGTATGCCGCAAGCTTCATTTACATATGAATTTTGGGTCTGCCGCATGTTTACAGCTAACTTGTTTAACATAGCTGTACCAGACTGCGCCAGTGAACTCGCAGCTAATTTGCTGCAAGAGCAGGCCACGAGGCATTTTATTTACTAATGGGACATTGGTTACACACCTCTGGCTAGGAACACATCTCTACCCCATTGCACTCAATTATTGGGTGGCTCACAGCCCCTCTCAATGGGGAATATTGTTTAATTTATGGTCACTGTTTGGCTTAGGTGGGGACCCGGACTCGGGCGACAGGACGGGACCAGAGATGGTGGCAGAGAGCAAACAGCATGTAGGCAGGGCCAGGCGGAAGGATGGATCCTGGCATTGTTAAACGGGAGTTTCAGGCAGGATCCTCATTTTCTGAATGGGTATCAAAGGCAGCATCCCCCAATCCCTCGTCAGCTAGAGGACTGGACGAGGCTGTCCCACTGAGCAGCTAAGTGAGACGCTTGTTTTAGGAAGTAGGGTGCTGACCTCAGTTAATCCTGTCCACATTAGCAGGTCAATCAAGCTGTGTTCCAGCGGTCCGGGGGCTAGGAACTAGGGACAAAGAGTGTTTGCCCCCTTGGAAAAAGCCCAAGAATATGCCGCAGAAATCCCTACGGGCAGAAGAGCCCACGTCATCCCACTACACTGCTGAAGTCAGTTTACTAGCCAGGCTCCGTGCTAATCCTTAGCTACCAATGCATTGGGACATATTCCACCCACCAATAGACTCCCCCCAAGACATCCAACATGGCCCACCCTTTCAACACCCTTTAACTTTTCCTTACTTACTCGATGGCATGAAACATGGTTGGGAAGGGGTTACCAATCAGTCAACACATCACGTCTGACCCTACAGTCAGTCAACCAGGATTTAGCTGGTCACACCCTTGTTGGGCACTTCTCAACCGTTTTCGAACTGGACAGGGTCACTCAAGCCTGTACCAACGGGGCCTTCACAATGACAACAAACGTCCTTGTGGACAAGTTCAAACCCTGTGCCACACTGTTGACTTGTGTTCATTTAATATGCTGCCTGGTGGCCTTCAAGCCCTTCACATTGGTGATGACATCACCTTAAGCAATGGCCGAAACAATAGCCGAAACCACATACACTAAATAAATACAGCCTGCCACGTGATGAGCTGGGTTGAATGCTCCAGAGCCGTACTCTATTAGGGCTCCCTACGCTGTCGGGCTCACATACGCAATGCAGCTGGGAATGGGGACTAGTTATTGCCTAACGAATGGGACCTCTCAGGTCACTCTCTTCCAGTGGACTGAACTGCTTCTTGGAAATATTTCCCAGAAAGGTACTATTGGCAGGAAGGAGGGAGCAAGCACACAAGGCTTCTGGGCAAGTGTTACCCTGAAGTAACAAAATAAGGGCTCAGTCCTGCAGTGCCTTCCTCAGGTGAGTTGTGGGTGTTTGCACAATAAGCTGCTGTAATTGCAATGACACTATTTGCACATATAGGAGTTAGAGCAACTGTGGGCAGGATTAAGCCCCTGGCCTGCCTTTGTTTCCTTTGCTTGTTCAGTTTGCTCATAGTCTAGAAAGCTTCCTTGTGGTGCTGCATTCTTCCCGTGGCATTTTCCTGAGTGGCCATTTCCATGTCCAGAAGCAAACCCATTTCAGAGCAGTGACAAGGACATTAGGTTCCTTAATGAGACAGAGCAGGGGGAGGTTCAGATGTCTACTGGCCCTTATTTTTCTTTTGTCTAAGACATTACAATAAATTCAGACTGCACACCCTCTCCTGCATCCCCATCACTAATATGAAGTATGATGTAGAGCTCAACCCCCACCCCACCCCCAAAGCCCACTATCAACCCAGGCAAACTGCAGGCCTATTCTAAGTCAGAGTAAATGATGGTAGCTACTGCAAGCATACAGGCAGGGGTGGATTAAACCCCCACAGGGATCTAGTGACAGAAAGACCAGTCCAGAAAAATTTAGCAGGGAATTGCCTGGTACTTCAAGATAAATAGGCAAGCAATATCCATGCAGAGGGTGCAGCGACACCACCAAAAGGGTGAGCAAAGGGGTTTTAATCTGGATTACTGAAAAGCAGGAAGGGCTAATGGCAGAAGAAGTTGGGAAACGTTCTGTTTCCTGTAGGACTGCAGTGTTGGGAACCTCTATGAAAAGCAACCACATCATTAAAATTGTGACCTGATGAAGAACACTGCATTCAAAACCTTGTCTAAATCTATACCAACCATGCATTTAGTCTAATAAAAGATACCATCTACCTCTGTCCTGGCCTGTCACACAACATTTTGTTGCTTTGATGTTTTCCACATTCTCTCTCTACTTCAGCACTGAGATATTCAGTCCCAGTTAAGGATCCTACTGGACCCAGAAGTTTAGGTGGCACTCATGCAGAAACATCTTACAAAATGCAACTGGGATAGATCCAACCGGGGTTACTCTACCCATGGTTGCATTTCAAAGAGTGACATTTTCCCTGTGGGTGTTTTTGAACCATGTTGTGGAATTATAAAGCATGGCTATCTGACAGGGTCAGGACAGGCAACATTTTCTACTCAATGCCAGGGAATGAAAACCGTGTCCTAAATACTCCCGCTAGATTTGTGGGAAGGTTTGTGATCTCGAACTAAGAAAGGGAACAATGCGCCAAGTGGCTTTATCTTGGGCTGATTGTCGCTATGAAAGCCACACATATTGTTCGCCAGCATGTGTGACGCTTAACCGTGGGTTGAAATGAGGCCCTGGGAACCCAGCTTTGCTTTGGCAAGGAAGGACCAAGTGTTGCAGTGGGACGAAAGGTCTAGTTCAGCAGCAGGGAAGGCCAATGGAGGCTTTAATAAATGGACCGGGCACAATCTATAGAGGGCCCATTTTAAATTTGCTAAAGCCAAGGTGGATCCAGCGTTTAAATGGGGGGTTTCTGCTGACTAACTTGGCCAAGACCGGAGCATACAGTAGATCTGTGACTGTTAGTGGGCCCTTTGTCGTGTGAGGTGAGTGAGTGAGGAGGCTCATTTTCTCATACATTTTTTCCCAGCAGAATAAAATACCCACAACTCTGCAACAGCCATAGGCAATCCATTACTTTTATGCTACCCATGTAAGTTGCTCCTTACATATAATGAACACACATAGCTAAACACTGCCCAGAAGAATAAATGACTAACCAGATTTTATCAGTACACAAGTTAGATTCAATGATTTATGAAGAAATCTTGGTCCCGTCTAATGGAATTTTCCCAAAATAAATCCATGTAAACAACTTGCCACAAAGAGGCAGTCAGTGCTGCTTGGTATGTGTAAACAGCTTTAACAGTTGAGAATATAATCTCCTTGACTGCTGGGCAGTCTGGGGAGATTCATGCCGAGTCTCCCTTCAGCAAAACCACCCTTGGCTCCGGTCCTTCTGACATCATAATGCCACCCATTTCATTAATTTTTTGTAAATGTTACTATCATCTAAGAGAGGCAGCAGCGCTTCACCTCGCAAAGTCAACACGCTCATTTACTCGTTGCATTCCTGATCCGAATCCCAAGACACTATTCAGCACCAGAAGAGGTTGGAAGGGGATGGGGGGGAGAGAGATGAACCTCCCGCCCCAACTCCTGAATAAAGGTATCACAGTGTACTCTGTTTCTAGCGGTAGACTACGTCTTCCTAGAATTAAGCTTCAAACGTGTCATGGCCAAACTCTTAAAGCATTTCGGGGCGGGGGGACTTTTCTTTTCATGACTTCAACAGGCAAGTTGAAGTCAAGTATTTGACAGATTATCCCGTTGGTGCTAGAGATCCCCCGTTAGATGATTTCTTTGGAGAGAAATTTGCAGTGTGTGTAAACTAATCTGTGTGAGTGGCTCGAACTGATTTGGGAAGTTTCCCAACCGACCAAAACCGCAGTCCTGTTGACTTTTCAAACCGAACCTGAACCATTTTCAAAGTTTGCACCGTTTTCGGAAATGCTTCCTCCTCTGCCATAAGTCATCTTTAAAAGTAGCATGTCACGGGCAGCGTCAGTTGTGTTAGGGAAAAAGGCAGGCTGGCTGGCTGGCGGGGTCCCAGAACTGAGAAGCAGACTTAGCTTTTCCTAATAAGTATCCATAATTATCGAATCATTAGCAGTTTCCTGGGGATGATAGCTTCAGGACAGCCTGTTCCACTGGATGGCAAGAGAAGAAAATCTTCTTTCTGCATGAAGGTTGCACAGGCACAAATAAGCCCCTTTTCTTGGGTTTTGTATAACCTCTGAGGCTTTTCCACCTTCAGATTCCTGAAAAAGCTGGATTTCACCAAAAAGCAGGCAGTTTCTGACAGCGCCGATGGTCTGAAAAAGTGGCTAGTAATGGTGTGAGTGCTTTCTGGTGCTCTGATTTTTTCAGAGGGCTCTCTTAAAATCAGGCCTGTCTTAAAGCATGCCTTTGAAAATCCTGGCCAAGATGAAAATCTGGCCCTTGCCTTCCCTATGATAGCTCAGGCAGATCAGGACACTTCCTTGCCGAGACACATAATACAATCCCCATTGTAGCAAGACACAGATGTTTTAGCCCTGGCAGCTGGAGATGGGGATCTAGGGCCAGGTTCCGATCCAAGTGAGCCCCTGGCTTACATCTCTAGCCTCTGGATTTAGACGGGTGTGAACATCAAGATTTGGCCCTTTCTGTCTCAGATGGCTGCTAGACAGGCTCTTTTTCCAAGTGACTGCTGAGCAGCTTTGGAATGGCGGGTTTTTGGACGCTGTGAGTTTGTTTCTACTTTTAAGATTGATTTTGGTTGCAATGAAAAGGAAGTGCCTCGGGCCAGCAGAGTAAAAGATACTGTTCAATCACGGCTTTTGCACGCAAATAGTTGTCTTTTGAAATAAACACGGGATGGATGAATTCAGCCTCTGGACCTGCAGTGGTCATGTCAGATCACGCAGAAGGCAGGGGAGAGATGCACCTTATAGACTACCTACATCAGAGGCACATAAGGGGCAGTTTACTTCATCAGACGTTGAGAAGGGACCGCAGGAAGCAGAGCTTCCGGATAGAAAGCCGTGTTCAGATCACGTTGGGCGATGAAGAGTGACAGAGAGCTTCAGGATAAGGCCAGGGACCAAAACCTGCTCCGAGGTATTCCCAACCTAGTATATTCACAGACTTTCAAGGTGATATGTCTTAAGCAATTTAAACCAACTCCTCAATAGAGTGACTCTGAGCCACTGGTCTCAATGGAGTGGCTCTAAGAGCAGCTGAGGATCTGGCCTCAGGATCCTCTCTACGATGTTCATCTCAGTTTGAGCCCGATTCTCACACTGCCTTTAGAAAACCTGTTTCCTTATCCTCCTGCATAAAACATTCTGCAAGTTGAGAAATCTAGAGCAATAGTACTCAAATATATATAACAGGGTGTAATTGTATTGAGGGTTCGTGATGACATGCTATGACTTGATTGTGGAGTAATTAAGGTTTGTGAATAACAACTTTTTTAGCACCCTTGTAGACTGTTTGCTAATCTTAATATAGTCTTGGAAGTCTGAGTTTGCAACCAGCTTCCTACATGGGGTATAGATAGAAATAATACCAGGTCTCCCACTTGTATGGAATCCTGTTTCCACAAACACTGGATTTCCACACATTTTGGGGTGGCACTGGTTTTAGTGGTTAAAATCAGGGACAGGGAGGCAGGACTCTGGGGTTCTTTTTTCCTCATTTTTTTCTCTCATTTTGCCAACCTAGACAGTCTGTTTAACCTCCAAGGCCTTATTTTGCCCATCTATAAAACAGTTTTTTTGAAGCTTAATTACTGAATGTGGAATATTTAGAGAACCTCAGCTGAGGAATGACGCATGAGTACAAAGTCTTATTGTATGCTCAGCTTTAGGCTTTAAGAACTCCCATAAACCACAGAGAGGTCTGGGGTCTTCTTTTAATCACCCCAGATTTTACACTGCTACATGACTCCAGTCAACTTCTCTCCTATTTCCATTGATGCAAGCAAGATCAGGATTAGGTCCAACATTCCTACATAACCTAATACCATAGGAAGGTTGCTTCCGGAGATGATCAAGGGATGATTAAGACACGTGTTCGGATTCAGTTTTCCTGGCGAAGTATGGACAGTCAAGAAGCCCTAGACTGAATCGATTTAATCTTTGCAGGTTAGTTTAAGCTGTATAAATTGAACTGATAAGCAAGTGAACAGACATTCACTTTGGATGCAGCCACGTGCCTGCAGTGGCCCAGGTCAGAAGCCGGGGGACGCTAGAGCACATGTCCCTGCTCAGCTGGAGCAGACAGCTTGGGCCAAAGCTAGCTTGCCTGTCCACCCTGTGAGGCATGCTTAATGATTCCTTCTGTCGCAGGGGAGGTGCAAAGCATCCTGGGAGGCAGGGAGACTGTGACTTAACCTGACTCTGGAGGGGATCTTGTACAGAAGTTCAATAAACCTATTTAACCTAAATCGGTTAAGTCTGATGCTACATCCATCTCCCTGCTCAGCTGGAGCAGACAGCTTCGGCCAAGGCTAGCCTGCCTGCCCTCCCTGAAAGGTGGGGCAGGGGTTGCAGGGGAGGTGCAAAGCATCCTGGGAGGCAGGGGGACTGTGAATTAACCTGACTCTGGAGGGGATCTCATACAGAGGTTCAATAAACTGATTTAACCTAAATCAGTTACGTCTAATACTACCTCCATCCAGGTTTATCTTAAACTGGTTTCAGCCATGTTGAAAGCAGTTTATGTGCACTGAACTTCTGTTGTGTTGTGTTACATATCTGAACTAGCTTCTGATCACTTATACTGGTTTTTGTGAACATTTCTGTCCCCAGCCCCTGACTACGTACAGCCATTTGGACTTGCTAGCACACTGCATTAGTTGATCTTTCTAAAAGCACAATGTTACCCTTCATCCCCACAGGCTTGATCTGGCTCACATTTAGGCCAGATCCAAATTAAGGCAATACGGTGCTTTCTCTGTCTGCCTATCCATATTCTTAAAGTGGTCCCATTCACTGAGCATCTGGGAACAAAAGCACGGAGGTCCTTCTAGTCCTACGAGTGATGGTGTATGACTGCCTTTTCTATTCAAGCCTTTGCCTGCAGCTATTAGTAATTCATGACTAGCAACACTTTGTATGGGAGGTTTTCTTGACAGGTCTATTTACTCCTGCTATTTATATTACCTCGTGGCTGGTTCAGCAACCCTTTCCCATATTGGTAGCTCCACTGAATGCAGAGCAAGCTGTAGAGCTAAGCGCTTAGGGCATTACTCCTTGTGTATCCTGACATCTCTATGCTGCTCGCTGCTTGGTGTATTAGCCCTATTATTTCTGACATCCCAGGCCAGCTAGATCATTTGAAATGTCCCACGGCTGAGCTCTTGAGAACGCTCAGACTTTTTCCGCTCTGACAGCTTCCAGTTAAACTGCCTGTCACAGCTGCCATAATCAGAGATAAAATAAAT
Organism: Alligator sinensis; assembly: GCF_000455745.1. Lineage (NCBI taxonomy): Eukaryota > Metazoa > Chordata > Crocodylia > Alligatoridae > Alligator > Alligator sinensis. Next base: position 4,336,092 of record NW_005841879.1, read on the forward strand.
AAATGAATAAAGAAAAGAGCTATCTTCCTTTAAATACAGTCTCTCCAGCTGGTGCTCCGTTGTGTAATTGTGCCTCAACAGCATGCCAGCCTTCTTTAATCTTTGGGATGTTATCAAAAGCCCTATAATAGCTGCAGACAGATACTCCCTGACCTGTTACCTTTACAAGTGTACAAGCATTGTTGCGGTATATTTTGGTGTCCACTTGTCAATCACTGGATTGATCCTTACACCATCCAAAGGAAGGAGCATTGGAGGAAATGCAACATTTTGCTTTTATTATCGCTCGCTCTCTCTCAAAAAAGAGAAAAGGTTATTTCAAAGACTAGGAAAATTCAACCAGATGCATCTTTTGGAGCAAATTTTCAGCTTGGGTGGATCAGTGTGGCTGCATTTTAGTACGACTAACCCTAAGCATCCAAAAAGCACTCGGGCCCTCCAAAATCTGGAGATTAGCTTAAACATTGAGTTTTGTTTTGTTTTGAAAGATATTGCATATTAGGTTCTTCGTGTTTGCCTTCTGACCTTTGACTCATTCAAGAGTTCTGGGATCACATTATTGAGCATTTTCCCACAACTGTCACGGCTACAAACTTGCTTGCTTACTTTTTCGCTAAGTGCAAGCTTTGCATACGTGCATTATTCACCTGTTCACATGACTCCAGGAATACTGCTCTCAGTCACATGCTAAATATTAAGAGATTGGAAAGCAAATCACAAGACTTGGCAACCCTACATTGACTTCTATCTGCCATACTGCTTTAAACCAGCAGAGTGCCTTGGAAACAATACATTTGATTCTCTTCTCTGCTACTGGCCAGATTCTGCTCTTGCTGCACTGGTATAAATGGGGTCAGCGGAGTCATTTGGATACAGCTCAGATCAAAGACTCTCTCTGCCGAGTGAACACGAGTTCAAGATGATCAGATGCGTGATCAGAAGGGATCGTAAGCACGATGAGAACCAGGCCCCATATCGCCAAAGAGGAGGGCAGCCAAAAAAGCTCTAGGGAAAACCTACTTGGAAGGCATTTACGTGGCCACTGGGTGTTGCTGCTGACCCGATTTTTGATGCTTCTTGCTCATCTTTTGTGCTACAGCATTAAAACAGTGGGGAGTGAGCGCCAGCCATCCCTTTAAAGATGTAAAAGAGGAGACTGGCAAGTAAATACCTAGTATATAGGTATTAGGTATAAATACCTAATATGTAGTAGGGCTGTTCTTTCTCCTTTAACAAAAAAGGAATATTTTCTCCTCTCTTCCCTCTTCCTCTTCCCTTTCTCTTTTCTCTTGGGAAACAGGATTCCTAAACTCAGTTTAGAACCAAAGTTCAGATTTTTTGGCAGTGTGAAGGGATTCAAATGAGAGCTAAATTAAACCGTTTCCAAACTTCCCTGGATGGCCTCAGAGCAGACAAGAGGCACAGCCCAGTGCCATGTGGGAGATCAGCGCTCAGAGACAGACAGCAGAGGCAAAGGTGATGATTTCAAGTCTTTGAGAGGTGTCAATCAGTCTGTGCCCGCCAATTCACAGGGCCGCGCTTGGGTCAGCTCTACCATTTCCACAGTAGCAATCGTCCGCTCCAAGCACTGCCCTGCTGACAGAAACAATACATATACATATTTTACTCTAAAAATGACACCAGCGCAGTTGAGTAACAGAAGGGTCTTGAAGCAATGGATTTGCAGACAACGATCTAGGGGTGGGGGGGTCCTAGATGACTGCAATGCACAGCTGAGCCGGGTTACCAAGGGGGTCAGAGGCGAAAAGCCGTCGTAGAGTGAAAGGTGTAGGAGCCCTGCAGCATCAGGTCTTCCTTGATTATTTGCTCTCTTTCCTATTAAGCAGTTTTATTTGCTTCTCCCTTCACTTTGATTCTTTCAGTCTTCGTTTTAGGGCGCGAGCCAGAGCCCACTGTGGTCTATGGAAAGACTCCGAGTGGCTTCCATTGGCTTTGGATTGCACCCGTCTTTTCTCGCCCCTCCTTTTAAAAGAAACAGTAGTGTTTTATTTCACTGAACTTGTGGGAACGACTAGGAGACAAATCCTTTGGGGGTAGGGGTATGGGAAAGAGAAGGGGCAAAGGTCTGTTTCCAGCACTGTGCTGAATCTTTGCAGAGAAATCTTGGAAACCTCAGAATCTGAGGAATTTACGTTTTGCTGCAACTTCATGGCAATGACACAGTTTTTTGGGATAAGCCACAATTTTTTTTTTTTTTAGGTCTAAAACAAGACCTGCCTCAAAGAGAAAAATATGTTCGCTGCCATCAAAAGTTTTACTATGACTTCGCACAAACACCTCCATGGTTTCTAAGCATGTGAAGAAAACTTTCTGATTTTTAAAACCAGAAACTGGAGATCGGTGGGCCATCCCCATAGCTGGGTAAACCAGCATTGCTCCTTTGACATCTATGCCCTGACAAAGAAGCTCATCCCTAGCGGATATTTCCTTGTGAAACGACCTCCCCTCCCACCAGATAAGGGGAAGGGGGCAGCATTTTTTCCAGAGACAACAACTGCACAAAATTATGGGAGTTTGTATAAAACTGTCTGTTTTTCCCCAGTCTCCCAAAGCATGGTTTTCTCTTTTTAGCAGCTAAACTCTCTGAGCACGGGAGAAAGAGGGAGGGAGAGGACTGGGTGGTCTAGCAAAGGAAAGAGCTGTGGCATGACCTGTTGCTCTGAGTTTGCACTGTCTGGTAGCTGACTCCAATGCTTTCCCTTAAAATTCAGCAGGGTTTTTTTTTTTTTGGGGGGGGGGGGGGGTGGGGGGGGCGCCTTAAAACAAGCAAACAAACAAACAAACAACAGGCAGTTGCTTCCCATGAGGGTCTTGAACCGTCCAGGCAAACTGGCCTTCGTCTTTCCCAGGCTCCTCATCTTTCATCAATGGAGAGGTGCATCTGCTTCAAGAGGCTTTGGGTCAGGACTTCCAAAGGTACATACTCAAAGGTAAATAGGGCTCCTACACATGCTCGATGTAGCCCTGTGATGCCCGCTTCCATCTGATGACCCAAAGAGAATATAATCTGGTCCATAGCATAGACATCTCTGTGCTGCTCTGAGCCATCCTGCCTTGTGCCAGCAGGTTTTCTCTTGCCAAAAGCAGTGTTCCCACCCATCTGTCTCCCTTTTAGGATGGGTGTTTGCATCATCCAGACTCTTCCCCTAATGTCCAACCATTGAGCCTTAGCACACGAATGAACCCCCAAACCTCACGTGACACTCAGGCAGTGCCGCTGCGGGCTGCCTGATCTCAAGGCAGAAACCACACCAACTCAGCCAGGTTCACATGGTTTGTTTTCAGCATAGTAAACAGGACCTTGGAAACTCAACCTGGCTTGAATTTCAGGTTGTTACAAAAACTGGGCAAAAGCAGCCTGGGCCTGTGTCTCCTTACGGGACTTCTGCATGGCTCCAACCTGAGCTCGGGTCACTTGGGCTGGAAGCTGTGTGCGATTCCTGGAACTTTACAACCGGACTCTTCCAAACATCAGTAAAGGTTATAGATGAGCCACTTCACTTCTTATTTTACCCAAACTCATTCTTCCATCTTGCCTTATAACGGAAGATGTATTTTCAAGTGAAATGAGCTCAAACCCAACCAATGGGCTCCAATGCACTGCAGTCTTCATACTCTAACCCAAGGCCAAGCAACAAGGCTAGGCAACCCAGAACCCAAATCCTGGAGATGCCGGCTGCTTGGGATTCAGCTCCAGATGTGACGCCTAGTACCTACGTGGAATATTAAATGGATGTTGTTCAGATCCAAACACTCAAGCGTATGCTGTCATTAAAGTAACCAAGAGACCCTCCTTTTACAGAAAGTTTGTGTGCGTGTATGCATAACATATATATATATATATATGTGTGTGTGTATGTATGTATGTTCGTATGGGTGTGTGTGTGTATGTGTGCATGTGCATATAAAGAGTTTACATCTTACAGGAGGGAAAGGACTGTGCAATCCCTTAAGGAGATAAGAATCTAATTATATACATTTTAAATGACATTTAGAGGCCTCAGTGCTTTTCATATTAAATCTCAGATCTTAGACCTGGCATCTGTTTCTCCTTTTACTTAAGAAACTGAGAGACTATTTACATATTCTTAGGGCTATATCTCCAATTAAATCTTTTCAGAACTGCACTCCCAACATTTAGTATTAAGTTTCTTGGCAGACAACTATCTTTTTCTTTAAGAGATTTATTTATTCAGTTGGATACTTTTTTTTTTTTTTTTTCATCCTCTGCCTGGGCATCTAGAGTCTCCAACCTCACCATCCTATAATTAGAAAAATGACCCTACTCAGAAGTTTCATAGCTTTGCTCCAAAACGTCTTCTTCCTGATTCATTTATTTATCCAGTTTTTTATTGATGTGGCTTCGTCCGGTATTTGCCTCTGTAACACAGTATGTGGCAGTAAGTGGAATAAATTTAATCAGGAGAGATAATTTACATGATCGTCGCTCCAGCCTGACATCAAAAAAGAACAATAAAGCGCCGGATGGTGACGGTAAATAACACAACTGTGTATTTATAATACGCAGAGCTCTCCCGCGACTGAGACAAAACATTTTGTACTGGAAACAGTTCTGGATGAGGTTTGCAGAAGGAGCATAGGGAGTTTTATGTGTCCAAACTGGGAGTTAGGTGCCCAGTGGTGCCAGTCGCAACATCAATGCCAAACATATTATTTCTTTGAATTTCAAATAATGAAGAGACCGAGCCTAGGCTGCAGATGCCCTTACATAATTAGCTTTCTAGTAAATACTATTGAATTAAGTGTCAGCAGTATTAAAATCAGCAGCAGCACGGAAACATAGCTGTCCAGGCATCTAGCTCCTTTCCCATCTGGGGAAGAAAACCCTCAGGCTTCTCCAGAGGACTGTCAACCCGGGGTATTTTGCAATATGCCTGGGACATCAGCTGATGTGGGCTATTCAAAATCCCCCAGAGGCTGAGCCCTCATAAAACAAACCCTGTCAGCACCCCGCCTGAATACCGAAACATTGCGGATTCCTCTCCTGCACAACATTTCATTTTGATAAATGTTGAAAGAATATAAAATAGGATTATTGTTCACACAGACACAGAACCCACCGATCAAACTGTGACTCTCAGTGACCTCTGTGAAGCATTTGTACCCTTAGATCAGAAGCCAAGCCATTGAAATAAATGGTGGCGTTCTGCATTTGGGGAGAAATAAGCAGAAGCAGAATTTGAAGGGTTAGCTTGATATTGCAACCCCACCCTGGGCCTTTTTTTTTTCATTGAAGCAAAAGGGTTAAGTCCAGACCCAGCAAAAACAGGTGCAACTCCTCTGAGGTCACGGGAGCTGCACTCGCCCTAAAGATACCAGGGATTTCTTGGTCTTGTTTCCTTTCCGTTTGTCACTCTTCTGCCTCCGTGGCAAGATGGTTTTCCTCAAAGTAAGATGTGCCTTCTCTTGCAAGGTGTCTCCATATAGCCCTGTCCCAGGCTAGTTTTTCCCAATTTGTGGTGTCAATGCCACACTACTTAATGTTTGCCTTGAGGGTGTCTGGATGCACTGGACACACACCTTGCTGGGGTTGTTTGACCCTAGCAGTCTTTCCTGCCCAGAGCAGGGGGGGCTGGACTCGATGATCTCATGAGGTCCCTTCAAGCCCTAAACGTCTGTGAATCTGCTTGACCCATCATGTCTGGGTTGCAACCACCTATTCATTTCCATGACAACTGTAAGGGGGTCCGATTCTGATGTCGTCTGTGCTACTATAAATCAGGAGTAACTCCACTGAGCCAACACACCAAGCCATCACCCCCCATGGTCACACTCACAGGAAAGGGCTCAGGGAAGTAACCTTCCCCTGGAGCTCCCTTCCCACATCAGAGCGTGGGGGTGGCTTTCTCTCCGCAGCCCTTGGAAAATGCTGCTAGGTCCATCTGATGGATTCCCCTACACAATTTGCATGAAGAGGCTCGCTGCCTGGCTTCCTGGGTCCCAGACCTTGTGGGTCAGTGGACTCTTCTTGGCTACAGCTTCTCCCAGGAGGGTCTGGTGCAGGAAAAATAGAGCAGGCTACTGGACCTTTCTCCAAGGGGTCAGAGGTGGCACTACGGGGGCAAGATTTGTGTATGGGTATTCAGGCTGATAGAAAAGTCCGAATCCTTCCCCGCAAGGCACGTGAAACCAGGCTGCGGCTCTCTGCGTGAAACCAAAGGCCATTTCTTTTTTTCCATGGTGTCCAAGTGGGCCCAGAGCTGTGGAAGGCGAGCAGTCATTTTTGTTTTAAAGCTCTTGAAGGCAACAGTACAGAAGGAGAGGACCTGGGACCTCTTCAACATGAATCAGACTTAACGGTGGCCTTACTTCCACCAGTGTCAATGCGTTCTCACTTCACTGACTCCAGTGGGGTTGCACCCCTTACAAAACCATTGGGCCCAATATCAAAAATACAGGAGGAGGCTATCAATCCATCCTGGGGACAGGGCAGGGGGTGGGATTTGAGACACCGATAAAACTATTGAAGCACCGGTCTCGTGGTTCACGATGTCATTGGAACGACTCAGTAGAATTACAGCCGTATGTCGAGCCGGGGGTACATGACTCTGTAGAAATTAAACCTTTTGAAATAAGACCTGATTGTTTTTAATAACTTAGGTTGCATAATTCCTTTCTCATGTTAGTGCTTCAATCAACATTTCTCATGTTAAAATTTACTCCCAATCCAGCCCTGCCAGCTTTAGGCTCAGGGCTGATATATTGGAATAATCCTTTTCATTTTAAGTCGCGCAGACATTGTGCCGTTCACATGATGTCATTGCTGTGTACGTTCCTTCATTTACTACTGGTGAGTCATTATTATCGCAGCTAATAGAAAGAGGATTATCTCTTTATTAAATCAAAGGCATGACATTTTGGTGGTGGTGGTGTGCCTCCTTTGGCTTTTAACCCTGTAAGCTCTGGGAGGCATCTGGATTTTCCTAGCAGGTCAATTATATGTTTGCTGACCGAGCGGCGAGGCCACTAAGCTACAATTTGGGAAATTTAAGTTCAGCTCCTTGCTCTGTTGCTGTCTTCCTGTGTGACCCTTGGGCAAATCACCCAGGCCCAAATCTTTGAGGACATGGTCTTTAGCTGCTCCCTGCCTCAGTTCCCCAGCTGTGCAATGGGATGGACCCCTACAGCACGGGGATCCTGTGAGGCTAAACAGAAATGCTTGCAAAAAGCCTCAGGTAACATAGCAGGAGCCACAAAAATGAGAGCATTTGGGCCACTTAGCACAGTGCAGTAAACCCAGACGCTTGCAGCAGTCAGCATTGCCATCTTGGCACCAAAGTGAGAGCTGCCTGAGAAATGCTACTATATTGGCAGAAAGGCAAACATTGACCATGAATTATGTCCTGAGCACATGAGCCATGTTTCTGCAATAGGCATTTGATTGATACAATATATGACATCCCAGAGAGCTTCAGGGGACTGCTTGGCAAGACGGAGCCAAAAAAAAATAAAGATCAGCACCTCCTTTCCCTTTCTGTAGCACCCTATTAGGAAACCAACTGCTATGCATGAAACACAGCCACACGCCAGCACGCACAGGCCCGGGAATCATTCCCTGCATTTTGCTGTAGACTCACATTTGTGTCACTTCAGGTTCTTGCCACACAGGACAAACCACAGTGCTGAATCTGGCTTTAACGGCCACCTACCCTACCAAACTCCCCTGGGAAGCTGAGCTATGGGGAGTTTGGGAGGGTGGGTGTTGCACATGTTGCGCATGTCCATTCTGTGTGCAACACCACTTTTACCCTCTTCATCCAATGGAGCTAATGAGTCGGGCAGACAGACTCACAGCCCAAGATAATATGGAGTTCCTTTTAGGAAGAGATGCTAGTTAGCAAAGCACACAATACGCCAGCATGCACCAACCGATGCATCTCCAGCAAAACTAAGGAAGCGATTCTCCTGCTCTACTCAGCACTGGGGAGGCCACAGCTGGCATACTGTGTCCAGTTTTGGGCACCGCACTTCAAGAAGGATGTGGAGAAGCTCGAGAGAGTCCAGAGAAGAGCCACTCGTATGATTAGAGGCCTGAAGAGCAAGCCAGACGAGGAAAAGCTGACAGATATAGGACTGTTCAGCCTAGAAAAGAGAAGACTTTGGGGGGGGATTTGGTGGCAGCTTACAAATATATCAGGGGAGAGCATCAGAGGCAAGGCGAACAACTATTCATCAAAGCGCCCCAGGGGAAAACCAGGAGCAATGGTCGTAAACTCCTAGAAGAAGGTTTCAGACTGGATATAAGGAAAAACTTCTTTATGGCTCGTGTGACCAGACTGGAATAGACTCCCAGCGGGGTGGTGCAGGCACCTACCCCAGAGATCTTCAAAAAGGGACTGGACGCACACCTTGCTGAGGTTATTTGACCCCAGCAGCCTTTCCTGCCCAGAGCAGGGGGGCTGGACCCAATGATCTCATGAGGTCCCTTCCAGCCCTAAACCTCTGTGAATCCATGAATATCTTTGAGGATTTGGGCCAAAAGCACTACATGTTATAAGCATGTTACAGACCTGACTAGAAGGTGCTGTAAGTGTTTCCAAGTGGGATGCCTGTCATCATAACTAACGTATGGGAATCGAGCTGGAAACCTGCAGCAGATTAACTGCTACAGCTTATGCTAAAGAACCACGCTCACTCAAGCTATAAGAGCCTTACATTGGGCTCAGAGAGGGACCTAGTAAATAAAAAGCTCACCAGTGGGTCACACACATACACCTGTAGAAGGTGTTGCTACAGTTTGTCAGAAGCATCTTTTAACTTCGCACACTGTATTATACTGTAACGATTCAGTAAAACACCAATTAATTACTTTACACATCATTTTTAAGCTAATATCCAATGTATTTAATATTGGGAGGTGGCCAGACAGAAACCCGGATTTCTGCAACATGGGAAAACACAACTTTTAAAAATTTGTTTTCAATCTGAGCTGGCACATAGCCAAAATTTCCCATGGCAAAACCCTTCCAAAAAAGTGTAATTTAGAGCTATGTAAACATTAAGTTTTGATCACGTCGAGTCGTTTCATTTATTGGTCAGGCCAAAACATTTCATTTTGATAAATGCCGAAAGAATCTAAAATAGAATCGGGAGATATTAAACAGGATGCACGCGTATAATCGTGAATGTGTTGTAATTGGAAAGTCAAAGGCAAGGTTTCAACGTTAATCAAAGCAAAACAAGAACGTAAAAATGATTGCATTTAACATTTGCATCTTGCAAAGCTTGTCAAAAGTGACACGTTCCCTGGAGAGAGATTTCAATCTCAACGAAGCTGCATTTTTCGTGAAAAACCCATCCTGTCAACATTTTTGCAAACGGTTCTCTTTTACTTAATGTGTGACCAAAACCATGATACAAGCCAAAGCTGTGCATTTGCACTATTATAGTAAGAATCCTTGCTCAAAGTACTCCCTAAATCTTTGGTCTCCCAACTATAATCTCTCAGTCTCTGTGAGGAGATGCTAAGACAGTGTTAATGCAGACTGTCGTCAATTGTGGCTTTCACTCTTCTTTTACTTAAGGAAAAAAGAAAAAGAAAAAGATGTATGTTCTGCCATCATATCAGAAACAAGCCTCTAAGTGCAGCTGTGGGGAGAACATGCAAGATTGAATGACATCTTGCTGGCCCGTTTCCTTCCCTTATCTGCCCTGTCACACGCTATCAGACGGTGGATTATAATAAAGAACACAGGCTGAAATGCAATTATCCATAGGCATGTTTGAGGAATCACAAATCTGCTAATGTTACTAACGAGCTGAGTTACTCATTGCTGAACGGTTCGGCACAGAGGCTTAACTGATAATGAAACTTAAATCTTTGGTTAAAAAAAAAAAAATAAATAAAAACTTCTTAGCTTAGCAGAGATATATTTTCAGCTCCACGTGGCTTAAACCTGGAAGCTAATACTTCACAGAAACTTTGAAGAATTATCTGCACAAAAAGTGACGTTGGTAAAGCACAGTGATTAAATCGCAGCGGGTCTATTGTGCGATGGATCTCGGGAGCCAACACCTTGTGGGTGACGTTCTTCCCGATGCTGACGTTGTGGGGGTTTGAAAGGAGTCATTCAAATACTGCAGCGATGGTCAGAGCCACGGCACCGGTTCCTCTGACATCAAGTGAATGGAATCACAGCCCTAATGGGATTTCAGCGGTGGGATCCCACGCTGCCGCAGACCAGGTGTGCAAGATGCCTCAGTGCATCCTAGTGCAAACTGGTATGAGTCCCACGTGAAAGGATCTGGCAAAAATTTAAGAAACAAAGGACAGTCTGCCAGCAGTAGTGGCCTTAGGGGAAGCCAAACCAGGCAACTGCCTGGGGCCCCACACTTTAGGGGCCCCCAAAATTTTGCAACAATTTTTTGGGGGGTGAAGTTTTTGTAAGGAAGTGGCTCTATTTGCATTTCAACGCTCGGCTATTTATCTAATTCCCCCAAAGAATATTAAAAAGAACCACGATACAACTGTGGCGGGTTATAGGTCATCAAAATTAAGCCTCTAAGGGGCCCCAAATGACTCTCTTACCCAGGACCCCAACAACCATAAGGCCACCACTGCTGGCAGCTGAGGGACATATTAGGGCCCAGGAGATCTGGGTCCAGTCCCCAGCTTTGCTTTAGACTGTATGATGTTGAGCAAGTTAATTATACTAAGGGCTACCTTCTTGAGAAAAGGTACCTGCCGAACTACACTGCTGTAATTATATTCATCTAGTTCAGGGGTGGGCAGGATGTGGCCTGCCAGGCTATTCTATCTGGCCCGCAGGGCCCCTAAAAGCGTAAAAAATAAATATTTATCTGCCTTGGGCTGCCATGTGGCCCTTGATGGCTTGCCAAAACTCAGTAAGCAGCCCTCCACCCAAAATAATTGCCCGCCCCGATCAAGTTATATACTTAGTTACCGCTCATAGGAACATTTTGGGGGGGCTTGAGTGCCTTTTTCTGTATAAGAGCTTCCAAAGGAACATATTTCAGAAAAGAGTGACCTTTTCCAAATTGGATTAAGAAGGTTATAGTGGTGTAACTGCACTGGTATAAGTATATCATTATGGTTCCAGCAATACATTTCTCTGGAGAGGCAAGCCCTTATCAACTGAGCAATTTGGAGAGGGGACATCTGTGTGTGCCGGGCCTCACAGAAGTGTAGCTCATAACCACAGTCTTCATCTCGGGGCTTTTCAATACACTTGGGCTCAGACCATGGAGTGACTTGAATACGACTGGATCTTCCACCTTGAAAAGCCAGCGTAGAAAGCAGAGGACAGGTCTGATGGGCTGCTGAGAAGATGCACTGCAGAGGGATTAATAACTATTTATGTCTTTGGGCCTCAGTTCTGCATCTGTAAAATGGGGATATACCATTATCCTTCTTTAGACAGTCATTGCTATTTAGACCGGAGCTCTCTTTTTATTATGTGGAGGTGCAGCCCCCAGCACTGGGTGAGCTTAGCTGGAACAAGAATAATAAAAAAGGACAGACCACTCATTGGCATAGTTTCATCTCGCCGCACTGAGAAAGCTTCCCATTGGTAACAAGCACAGTCGCATACATCAATCTCGAGGTGCTATTTCCCATTGCGGTATTTTGTGCGTCCCTGCTGCATAAATAAGATGTGGGTAATATATATAATTATATCCCCCCCCTCCAACCAGCTATAAACTCTCCGCTAGGGGGGGAAGAAGAGCAGTTAGGACTGGCAAAGTGTGTATAAAACATAACAAAATCAAAACCACAGTCAAGAGAGTAACATGCAATTCTAAATGGAACTTGAAAACTTGAGAAGTAATTTAAGGGAACCACATTAAATGCTAAAATGTTTAATGGGGCCCATGTGTCTCCGGCAGAGAAAGAGAGTGAGAGAAATGCAACAGAGGAAATCAAGGAGACAATATGTCTGTGCGACTTGTTCTAATTAGGGGCACAGTGCTGGTGAGGATCATTCATTATAATCTAGTTAAATCTTTAGCAAGGCAAAGGCACCTTCGTAGAGCTGAACCAAACAAAAGACCCCCAGTTGTAAAGTGAGTCAAGACCCGTAGAAGAGAGGTTAATATCAGTCATTTGTGAAAGCTAACGGTGGTCCATCACATGAATACCAGCACTTCTTTATTACTGCAGAGCTGTGCTCCAGCGAGCAGATGTCTGCCGATTTGGAGCGTGCAGGGAGAGCGTAGGGGGGCAGTGGCTCGTTGTCTGTCGCTGAACTCGGTAGATCGGCCTCTTTCTTTTAGCAGGGGTGGGCAAGGAGTTCAAAGAGAGAATCAAAACAAGCCACACATCAGAGCTTGGGACGAGCTGAACTGCGCCCAAAGATCACCAGGCACTTCTCTGGCTCTGCTTTGAAACAAGAGAACGGACAATGATTTGTAGCAATTTGGGATGATTTACGCACTCGCGGCGCGCGTAACGCTTACTGCCGCTTGTTTATAAACGGATCTAGCATCCGAAGGCTGCCGGGGGCTCGGGCTCGGGTTGGCGATGCCGGAGGGCCTGCAGCATTGTGCAGAGTCGGTGCAGAAAGAAATTCTTCTGGTTACACCACGCACTGATCCTGAATGCGTTGGCTTTCGATTTGCAACCAAATCCTCAGCTCAGCCGCATGGACTCCAGTGGCTTTCCATCAGCTCAGAATCTCGCCCTGTCTAATTAGATTGGTGTGGGATCAGGGTTGAAACTGCTGGAAGTGAGAGCAGAAGCTGGCCCACGGCATTTCTGACATTGTTCAAATAAGTCCTGTATTCATTTTGAGAGTAAACAGACCAACTTTACCATTGGGGACTGGAGCCAGAGTCACCAGAATTACACCGGGGTGAATCTGGCTGTGCACATTTCCATCATCCCAGGAAGGAGATTAAATCAGCAATAAGCATATGAGTTAGCTGCTGGATGTTGTCTTCTTCCTCCTCTGCTTTCTAGGACATTTTGTTTCTGGAGCTTATTTAAACGAGCAGCTTATGGTTTGATCAAGTCCTAAACAGGAAACCTAAGGGGTTTATAAAACATTGAGTGCTCTCATTATGCCTGACCTGAAAACCTCCAGAGTGGCAATCTTCATTTCTATTATACCTGCCGGTACCGTGGTGGGAGTGTTTTCTAGTGGTTAACACTAGACGACAGGGAGTCAGGACTCGCAGCTCTGCGCTGGACTTGCTGTGTGGGCTTGGGGGAATCATTTAAGTTCTCTGTGCTTCAATTCACTTATACAGTGCGGGACAATTAATGATCGCCAAAGGGGCTTGGGGTTCCTCTGTTGAAAGCTGCTGTGGGACATAAGGAGTAGTGTTATAAAACATGATAGGAATGCCCTGCCCCTTTTTATGAGACCATAGGCTAACCCCGTAATAAAGTAATAACATGAAATAGCCCTAATAAATATAATAATATCATAAAATGGCCATAATAAGTACTATTAATACATCATCATAATACTCCTCTTCATAAGGCCCCTACAGCCATGGCACTAGGGCATCCTAATCCTGAACTGAAATACATCTATGTGGGCTAAACTCTATGCTGCTGCAAGTTAGGGGAGCGCCACTGCAGTCAATGGAGACGGTAGTCATGACTCTCCCATGGATGCGATCGCTGTAACTCCCCTGAAACTGCTGGAGCAAAGGATTTCGCTCTAGCCCTTTGCTAAGTGCAACATCCCGTAAAAGTTCAAACAACCACCAAGGCAGGCAAAGGGGCCTGAATGAAAGGGGGGTGCATGTATAGAGGGGACCAGGAGAAGGCAGTTAATGATCACAGGCCCAGTAGTGATCATCATACTAAACCCCCCCAGCCCCTTTGAAAGAAAAAGGATGTCAAGAGAGTGCCTCTAGACCTCCTCCCCTTTACATCCAACCAAATTTATTGGTGGGAAACTGGGGAAGTGAGAAGAGATGGAGGAAGGTAGGGTAAGAGCCAGGCCTTTCGGTCAACCAGAGGAGAGGCTCCCTCCTTACCCATTTATAACGTGAGCGTGGGATCTTTAAGACCTGGATGGTATGTGTGTTCAGCCATCTCTCTGGACAACGCTCGGGACGTCCATGCAGCAGCCAGCCGTGCAACTGCAGCACGTTGATGCGTTTCAAGCTACCCTTGCCATCAACAACATGCGGGTCCGGGAGCAAACTCCATGCTGAACGGACTCCAGTTCAACTTAGCTGCTGAACAGAAGATCCTCTGGTTTGTCTACCTTTGCCTTCACTACGTTGCTTAACCTTCCAGCGAGCGGTGTTGGCCCTGTGCTGAGAACAATCCCAAGCCCTGGCCCCATGAACCCTGGAGAGGAGCTGGAAAATCGACAACTTAAAATAATCCTCATGAAACCTGGGTTCCTTTTATTTTCCTTTTGGCTCTTGAGCCTTAAACATAGCAGCACTTCACACTTGGCAGCAGTCCACAGCCACAAGAACTCATAGCTTCATAGATGTTTGGGTCAGATAGGACCTCAATAGATCGAGTCCGACCCCCTGCCTTGGGCAGGAAAGAGGGCTAGGCTCAGATGACCCCAAGCAGATGCCAATCCAGTTAAAAGCCTATACATTTTTTTAGACCAAAGCTGAGATTCTGCTCTAGTGACAGGAGTCCGGGCACTGTGGCTTTAAGATAGGTTTCAAAGGCTGAGACTCCCCAAGAAATCACAAGAATTGGCCATGCTAGTTGAGGACCAAGGGCCACAATGCAGGTCCAACAATGCTATGCCATCTCAATGTCCCTGATTGCCTCAATCTTGATATTTCGCATGAGGCCGTCCCTGGACCTTTGTTCTCATTTCACAATCTGGCCTCCCTGCTCACTAGTCAGTCACCCCAGCAGCAGAAAAGTGCAACTCTCACTATCGATCCCAAGACAGGCTGCGACTTGCTCCGATGTCATGAGTTCACATCTCAATAGCCAGCCCTAGTCACAGCCATGAAAACAGAGAGGAGAAAAGCAGTATTGCTCATTCAGGTCTTGTCCAGGCTCAGCTTATTTTTTTGTCTACCCATAACTTCTTGATACTACAAACATCAGCTCAGCACCGTTGGTGTTTGCCATGGGCCAAAAGAAAAGGTCCAATAATAAAGAATAAGTCTGGTTTGGGGTGTAAGCACAGCCTTGCAGTAACTCCTGGGTTTTTAGCTTGCCTCTGCTCCTGGTTTAACATGCGCCTACGGACAAGTTGCAGAGCAGCCAACGTCAGCCTCCATGTCCCGGGTTTTGTATCTTTAAAACAGGATAACATTCATCAATGTCATAGCGGGTTGTGAAGGTTAATAATTGCGTACTACTTTGGTGACATTCAAAAAGCAGACTCAGATTCACCTACAAATGCGTCCAAACCAAGAGATTTAGTTGTTGGCTGTCTGTGTTTAAAGGGAGAAAGAGTCCAGCTGGAAAAGATCAAGTGTTAATTAATTTGATTAATCAAAGTAATTTGAGCACAGCAAGTCATACGAGCCCATGACCGGAAAGGCAAAAATTGGCGGATCCAAGATGAACCCTGAGATGCTGAAGACAGCAGGAAACGCCAGGAGCTGGAAGGAAGCAACAGGGTGTTTGCGGGTGGACGCTTCTTGACCGCACGTTTAAAAACGGTCCCCAGCATCATAATCACGGCTCACTGGATAGAGGCATTAGAAAGTTAAGTGGCTTTGCCACTGCTCTGCTGCGTGCTGCTGGGCAAGTCTCTTTTCTTCTTTGGGCCTCTCCTCTCCAGCCTTGCCCATTTAGACTAAGGTTCTCAGGGTCAGGATAGCCTCTTGCTATGCATTGCTACCTGGTGCATATTGGTTGAGGCATCTGGGCACTACTATAATGCAATACAGTAAATACTATTCGATATCCCCAGTGTTTCTATTTCAGGAAAGAAAAATGAAGAGAGTAAGCGCTCCATCGTACCCCTCGTGCTGTCTTGTGTATTCACAAGAAAAGCTTCCTGAAAAGGAAGCTTTAGCAGGGATGCTAGCCTATGGCAGTGTGGCGATCTGTAAAATGCTCATGCAGATTCATGTATCCAAGACACGGGAGTGTATTTTTGGTTCCTTGTTGCAGAATTTAGGAATTGCAGCTGGCTGAAAATATCGGGGCCAGAAGTCACACGGATGTCTTTAGTTTTCTTTGAAATGTTGAATGTTCACAAATGTTTTGTCCAGCTTCCTAGGCCCAGTGAGGAGCAGTGCAAACTTCTTGTATTTTCAGAAGAAAAACTGCTGGCATTTGGGATTTTCAAATTAGTTTGGAGCCCGTCCATGGGAGGGAAACCCCCTCATCCCCCACAACTGTGTAAAATGTTTTATGAGAACATGGTGTTGAAATTAAAAAAAAAATGTAAATGTTTCTGCCAGCTCCAGAATGCAGTGGAGTGTCGTCATCAACAGGAAGGTAGACTCTTGAATGGCAGTTTCCCTAAAGATCGCTTTGTCCCAAGGGGCACAATGATCATATAAGTTAAACCTATTACTAAGATCAGTACGGGTGGGGATTTTTGTGGAAAAAAACACCTTGCTTCGGATATTCTTTAGTTTATACAACACGATCGCTGAAGTAAGAGACCTCTTATCAACAAAACTTTATGTTGAGCAGCCTGCTGCAGCAAGACGGTGGCATGAAATAAAATTAACACAAAGGAAGAAACAATGAGCCTTGCACTAGAGCAATGTAAAGCAAAAACGGCTGAAGTCTTGACCGAACTTAAAATATACCAACATATACAGTGCATCCATGGGGGATACTATTTAGGGGCTATGACATGTTTTCCAGTGGGTAAAGGACTCACATTAATATATCTAATTTTATTTGCCAACAAATAACAGGCATCTCTGTAAAGGTGGCATGATATTTAGAAGTTCAGTTAATGTGAGTCATACGTTTTCAGGATTGCTGACTTCTACTCAGATGCTTAACGTATGTTAGATAGCTAACTTCAGGCAAGTTGAAAAATGTTTGCCTGAGCCAACTCTTTTAAATGAGAGTTTAGAACAAGGGGCATTCTGGCCTCCTGTAAATGAAGACTGGATTTAAGTACATAATTGCCGTCGCTGTTAATATGATACATGTAAATTCCTCATCTATTAATAAAGACTTTGCACTCACCTAGCAACACATTTTATCCGAGTTGGAAGCACTTTACCAGCATTAGTTACAACTGACAACCCCATCCCTGTATAAAAAGTAGGTAGAGTTTGTATCGTGAGCCCCTTTTACAGAAGAGGACACTGAGTCACGGGGAGGATTCGTGCCTTAATCATAGTCAGGAGACATGCAACTGTTGGAGCTGGAAACACGGGTCAGGAGCCTTTAATCTTGAGTTTCACCCATCACATCAGCCCAAGGCATGAAATGTGAAACATCTTGATGTCTACGACATGTGCTGTCTAACTGTATTTAAAACCTGGGTTGCACTGACCACCTTGGGTGGCTTGCTGATGCTGTGCCTTTGCCCAATAAATAAAGCTCAGAGGTTCCACTTTCCGGTTGGCCTCGTGATAGAGCCCCAGTCCTCCAGACCTACCAGGGAGAACCGGAGGGCTGTATGAGGCTGAAAGCCCAGTGCAGCTATGGAGGCTGTAGCACAGAGGGCTGTAGGAGGGGAACAAAAATAAAGATCCGACAGCCCTGGAGGTCGGACAGATTACAACGCACACACGACGGTTGCATGCATCTCGTTTCACTCACATCACAGGCAAATCAAGGGTAAATGCAACAGCCCAAGCAGCCACTGCTGGTGCCTTCCCAAGTACACGATACATCCTAAAATTTAAGTGCAAAGCTCTTAATCTGGTCAGGCAGTATGGTGCAGCGAGCTGGGAGTTGAAAGCTTGGGGTCTGAGCCCTAATTCTATCATGGACTCATTGTATGGACTTATGCAAGGCTAGTCTGGCAGCATATTCCCAGTATGCCTGTGGCATCAGGGTCTCATGCCACTGTCCCAAGGAGTCGGAGTGCATTTCACGACTCGCACAGATAGGCTCTGTGATGCATCCGTCTGAGCACAGGACCGGGGGCCAGCAACTTCTAAGCCTGGCCTCTTTGGCTTTGGGGTGAGTTACTTAACCTCTTTGCTTCTCAGCTGCTCCGTCCGCAAAGTAAAGATTACACTTCTCTAGCTCCCAGGGGTTTCACGAGAGTTAAGGAATGGAAATAACAGTTTCGACCAGCCCTAGTAATTAATGTAAGTGGAGTACTTTGCGCACAAAAAGCACCGTGTGCCGACACTTTCAAATCCTCGCATTGAAGGCATCTGCAATGCCAGATATTATTATTCCCTGTGCACTGTGAAATCCTCAAGCGCTTGAGGCACATCTGCATCATTTTAATTGCTTTGAAGAGCTTGGGACAGATCCTCAGGTGGTGTCAATTAGCAATGCAGTCAAAGGACGAATGCACACTTACGCCAGCTGAAGGCCAGGCCCTGACACATTGGTGAGCTAGACTAAGCCCCCACTGTGTGCGATGTAATGCACACCCACCAGGCGACTCTTGTGTTAAAGAGTCCACTAGAGGGCATGGAAACGCTAGGATCCCCCCAGCCACAAGCTATGGGAACCTCTGGCAGCGAGCGCTGCAGTTTGCTTTGGGTGGCAGGAACTTGTGAGAAGGGATCCTTCTCTTGGGGGCAGAAGGAAAGCCTTGGTGGAGGTGCTATTCTCCTAATCACCGTCACCATCCCCTACCGCCGACACGACCCAGGGCTGCACAGTGCCCTGCTCCTGCGGAGTTTGAGTCTCCAGCAAGACGCCGGTGCCTTCCCTGCAGTTTGCTCATCAGCCTCCTGGTTCAGGCTTTTTAAAATCGCGCCACTGAGCTGTCAGAAAGTTTCAAACTGCTCCAAGGAGAGGAGCCAATGGAGCTGCTGAAAAACCTCATTCTGTAAGAGGATCTTTTAAAAAAAAAAAAAAAAAAAATGTGTATGTGTTTGTGAGCCAAAGCTGAAGCGCCAGAGAGACTGAGAGAGAGAGAAAGAGCCCCCTTCAACATACTTCTGGGTATTCCTTCCTCTGTTCATTATTAGAGCTGATAAAGAGCGAAGGGCTGGGGATTATGCATAGCCCTAACCTATCCTGCCCCCAAAATGCCCATCTGGTGATATTGGAGCCGTTTCAGAGAGTTACTTATCTAACAGAACAAACTGATGCTGATTGAGGGCAAGAATCCAAACCCTTGGCTCCGGCTGGTAAAGCAGTTCCTTACACACATGTATTCCCGCTGAAGTCAAAGGGGATAGTCTTTTCCTCGAGTGGACACCACTGGCATAAAAAGTGGGTGAATTGAATATGGAGTTCATGACCCAGTGTTTAATGATAAGACTCATGCTTACCTTGGGGAGGGAGAGACTGTGCGAGGACGTAGAGAGAAACGAAGACAGCACATTTAGGCTTGGTGCACGCTGGCGGGTTGTTGTGTAGTTTTATGACATCTGACACCAGCCAGGAAGGCAGAGATAAAGAATCTAAGCCCTGGGAAAATAATAAAAAAGTACATTTGAGGTCTTTGCTATTAGCAATGGAGAATGGAAAAGACCTATTTGGTTACTGAAGTCATTCCCTGCAAAGGCAAGATACAGTCTGCAGATAGAGGACCTATCAGATATTCAACTGATATTTGAGTTTAGCCAAAAGGTCAACCAGTAGTGATTAAACACATTTTCCCCCTGATATTTTTCTTCACTGTATTTAATTAAATTCAGCCTCATTTTATAGGCTTTATATTTTTTGATTTTGAGTGCAAGCTCTTAATTTTTCCTACAGGTCGTTACAAGCTCTGGCAGCTCCAACCAGGGGTCTAAGCCTGAAACCAAGGGGAGCGGAGATCGCTACTTTGGAAACATTACAGCCAGAAGCTGTACAAACAGTTAGATTAAACTCCACAAAAGTACTCTGATTATGTCCCGGTTATGGTTTGAACTATATTGCGAACCAGCAGGGATATTAAAAACGTTTTTATCATGGTTGCAAACTCTTGGTGGAGGTTTCTTGTTCATCCGAGCATCCACGCTTTGTCTGGGTGCTGTTCATGGTTTGTTTCAGCACCGAGATGGGTTCAGTTCCTACCCTTTGCAGTCTGCTCTTGGACAAGTCGCTCTCTCTGAACATGTGTCACTTTTCCATCTGTGAAGCAATTCTGCCTCTCACATACCCTTTGATGTAAGCAGGGAAAATTGGACTGGTCTCTTACTGTACCTATATACAGTGCCTAGCCCCACCATGTGAATGGGGGAGCAAAAGGATGGGGGTGGGGGAACTTAATTCCCTGTTCATCTGAGTAAAGGATGTGATGAGCTACTCCTAAATATGTTCGATGACCGTGTGCCCCTTGCACATGACATCTGTCCGTGCTTGGGGGAAGTATATTTGAAGGATGCCAGCTATGCCCCCAGCTATGCTGGGGTATTGAAAGATATGCTGGGTTTCTGGGGTGGGAACAGCAAACAGAAGTATTTCTAAGGTAAGGCAAGTGCATCACAGGTCCCTCTGGCTTGTTCTGACTGCAGTGCTCACTAGCTGCTCTCTACTGACTGCGAGGATTATGGTTCAAGCATGCAAGTAGGAATTAATTGGGTATACACGGAGGGACAAATTCATCCCTTCAGTAACTCTGCTGAAGTCAGTAGAGCTACAGGAGGCAGTGAGTTGGCCCAGTGGATCCCACACTGGACAGATGGCTCCAGTAAGGGGTTAAAGTAGCTCTAGCAGGAAGAACTCCAGGAGTTTTAAAGCATATTTTCAGCGGTCTTTTTGGAAGGGAGAGACAGAGGAGACACAGCCGAGGTGGTGGAGCACACAGTGGAAAACCCATATATACCGCTCTCGGATCTGCCACGTAACATCTTCCCGCCTCAGTTTCCCAAATTGGCAGTGGTGCTATTCTCCCCTGCCCCCACAAGCAAGAGACATGCCGCTGCATAGAGTTCATAAAATGCATTGAGACCCAAGGACAAAAATTGCTATAGACATATAAAATGGCATAGCAATTTATATTGGGGAAAGGAGAGTTGCGTTTGGATGGGACAGTAGGATGCTAGTAGGAGAACAAGAACAACGAGACAACTGGAATGTGGATGTGGTACATAGGAACGCACCGTGTACACAGACGTGGCTGACTTTTTGTCACTCTTTTCTTGCCACTCCAGCAGCCTGGCATAGAGCTGTTACCACTAGGGGCTCATTTGAATAATTCCCACATATATTCCAGATGTTGACCACATGGTCCGCTTTTGTAAAGCTTAAAAAAAAAGAAGAGGGGTGGAGTGAGCTTCCCTTGAATGTCCACATTTAATTTCTACACAGATGTTTGCAGTTGTATAGAATAAATAAGCATAAATCAAGCTTTTTCCCGCCCTCTGCTCCAAATGCACAATGTGATTCACATCCACGGAGCCGGCGTGGAGCGCAGCGGAGTTAACATAATGCAGCCCTGGGCTGCTGATTTCAAACATGACTCTGCACCCTTTGTCGGGCCACGGGAGCCTTCAACTAAGCAAACATCATGTTACTGCTCAAAACCGCACGCAATTCTGCAGCTTCTCATCTCACACACACGTGCCCTCCCTCCCCCTTACCCCTGCTGACATTTCTGACATCCATTCCTTACAACACTGGAAATCCATTCCACACGACACTGGAAATCCATTCATTCAAATAGAGGGAGTGGAGGCTTGCCTCCCGCCACCACCCCTCCCATCACACCCGGGATTTATCACACTGCCTACTTCCAAATTCTCATAGGTCAAACACCTGAAAGTGCCTCCAAGTAGGGGGAACACCTTTCCTCCAAAGCTGCAATCCTGCTCCTCAACCAGTAGAGGGTGTAAAGGAATATAGTACAGCGCACTGGAAAGTGTCATCGAAAATAAATGACTATTATTACTCAATTATCCTCATTCAGCCCAGAGGGACCCACTTATTAATGATACTTGGAATCACCCTTCCATATGCAATGCATAGAAACGTACATACGTGATCTGGTCTCTGGGTCTCCAGAAGAATGTAGTTGAATTAGGAAAGATACGGAGAAGGGCAACCAATATGGTCAGGGTTATGGAGCAGTGGCCATACCAGGAGAGACTAAAATGGCTAGGACTCTTCAGTTTGGGAAAGAGAAGGTGGAGGGGAGATATGACAGAGGTCTATAAAACCATGAAGGGTCTGAACAAGGTGAATAACAGTTCTCTATTCACTAAGCACCAGAATACTAAAACTAGGGGCCACCCACTGAAAATAGCAGAAAACAGGTTTAAAACTAACAGGAGACGGTCCATTTTTATACATCACTTAGTTACCTCGTGGAACTCACTGCCGCAGGAGGTGGTAGAGGCAGATAGCATAGCCAGGTTCAAAAACTGAATAGACAGATTCATGAAGGATAGCTCTATGAATAGCTATTAAGCAGGGATGTTTCTCTGGCATCTCTAAACCAATGATGGTGGATGCCAGCAAGGGTAATGAATAGGGGACAGATCACTCTAGATCGGGGTGGGCAAAGTGGTGGATCTGGCTGGTGGCTGGACTCCATTTCCCAGCACCCCTGCCTGCGCCACTCCTGGCGGGGGTCCATGGAGACCCCAGGAGTGGTAGGCCGTGACAGTGTGGGGCCGCAGAAACCATCAGCTGCCCCGGGGCCGGGGCCAGGGCCAGGAACTTGTGGCGGTGACAGTGTGGGGCTGGAGCGGGACCAGAGCCATGCCCATGCAAGCGCATGCCTGGGGAACCCCTGCTCATCAGGGGGCTGTGGGCAGTGGATTGCAGCTCTGCCCCAGCCTTGCAGCCCCCAGCTCCTGTGGCCCTACCTGCCCGTCTTGCTCCCAGCCGTGACCCCTTCCCAGCCACTGGACCGGGTGCGCTGACCGCTTGGGTCCCAGCCCCGTGGTGGGTGTGGGGCGGATGGGCTGGGGAGCCCGGGCAGCAGCGCTGAGTCCGGTGGCAGCAGCCAGACAGAGCTGCCGCCACAGCGGATGCTGGGAAATGGAGTCTGCCGTGGGCCCGATCGGGTCCGTGGGCCAGACTTTGCCCGGCCCTGCTCTAGATACACCTGGTTCAGTGCTCTCCCCCTACAGCATCCTCTCCCACCGCTCGTGTAGACAGGATACTGGGCTGACATACACAGACCACTGGTCTGACCCAGTATGGCACTTACAGTCTTATCTAAATAAGTAAGATATAGGAATCCAATGTAGGGTCGGCTCCAGAGAGGTGAATTGATGTTTTATGCCATGACTAATCCATTTGTTTTTCTGAGGGATTTGCTACATTTTGGTCAGCCCCCGTTATCAGGTAGGATATTATCATGTCATCCCCCTCCTCGCTCCATAAACTCCAAAGTACTCGATTCATCTACTTTGGACAGCTGAAGTGACAAGGACATACTAACGAGATGTGAACCTCTCCTTCCCGGGGCTAAACCAGAGGGATGGATGCTAAGTCACCCCCACCTCTAGCTTGCTAAAGCCAGCGAGTTACCTACCCTTGTCCCTCAGCTGAACGGCGACATTATTCGTCTTAAGTGTGAGAGCCCATGTGTTTCAGATGGCAGCAACCACAACTTCTCTACAGAAATTCTAACAGGAAGAAACTACAGGCTACAACCATCGACCACAACTTATGTCACCGTGTGCAGAAATAAAGCTCACACTGCTGGTGACTTATAAAATATCTGAATCATGCACCCAAGGTCTTTCCGTGAGTCACCGCCAAAATGCGAAGAGTAGTAGGGCAGATTAAAAATAACAAGAAACCCAGAAGCATGCTCTAGTACTTACTGCTGTCTTTTATGATAAGCAGGCTTTAAAAGGCCAGTTGAGAAGTGTTAAGTCAGCTTGTGCTTCAAGGCAAAAGGGGGCAGGAAGGATTCCCTTTCTGCACACAGCATTGCCTACTTGGCTAAGTGCATTACTGTCAGGGATGGGACGGTCCGACAGGCCTTCCTCCGCAACGTCAGGGGTCACTAGGGACAGGACACTGGAGTCGAGAGCCCAATAACTCCGCATGCCCTACATTGCTAGTGCAGAGCCAGGTACTGCGGTATTGACACTAGAAATACTGTTTAGACAGAGATGGATGCTAGGTCGTCAGTCATTAAACAGAGCTCTCATTGACCTCAGTGGGGATTTCTGCTTTAAAAAAAAAAAAGTATATTCACTGGCAAACAGACTCCAACTTCTTGAGACGTCTCAGTTACCTGCTACAACCTCCCTAGTGATTTCAAATGCAGATAAGCAGGAATAACAGCAGCAACAATAATACAAAGATAAGCATCTTCCAGCCAGTTTTTGGTACCCGTGTTCATCTCAAAGAGCCTTTGATGGGAGTAGATTATTTCTGCACAGCGGTTCCACCTGGGGGTAAGGTAAGCACTCACCTTTCCTAAAGCAATTCCAGTCATTCTGGAGAAGCTGACTCAAAACATACGGATCATTATTGATCAGCTGGGGCTCATTCGTGATTTCAGACATAGCCTTGAGTGCGGGTACTCCATAAGCCACACTGTCCAGACAATGATCCCCGCGGGGGGGACCGCGACTCAGACATAGCTCTGAGTCACAAACCCTCCTCTGCTTCCTCCTTGCTCCTCTGGGGTAGAAACGTACTGCTGGCCGACACGAGCAGCAAACTGCAACATGCCCCTGCGCTATGCTGAATTTGCCATTCGGGCTAGTGATGATGGGATTGGAGCCAACAGCCGTTCTTCATCCTACCCATCCAGTACCCAGCCATCTCAGGGGAGAAAACCATTGGTGGGTAATTCTGCTTCTCCGATCTAAAGAGGCTTGATAGGGTGAAGGTGATGAATGATGGTTTATATCTTATGGTTCTGGAAAAGGGAGTCCGTGGACAGTGTGCAGTTACTGTAGTGATGGGCAAGACCCATACGGCGTGTAATGTCTTGGACAACATTTTTGACCTCTTTGGATTGTATATGAAGATGCTCTACCTTACCACTGGCCATGCTGAGAGTTACCCAGTCAAACCAGTTTCCCAATCACCTTCCCTAAAACCAGGGGAACTCGATAAGAGTCAGTTTAAATCCTCAAGCATCTGAACTAGGTCTGCTGTGCATAGCTTGACCTTGGGATTCAGCTCAAGGCTCATTTAGCTGGGAGGGAGAAAGAAAAAAGCGATCCCTCTATGTCACGAAGGTATCACTACACTAGCAGATGGCACAAACTCCATTTCTTTCCAAGTAATGAAGTGAGATTGTTTATGTGAATGTTTTCAAAGAAGCTGAACCTGCAAGGTTTTGCTCACAGTTCAGGAAATAGCAGAATATAAATCTGTCCGAATCAGCCAAGCTCACCCAAAATTCAATACTGGAACGTAGCGGCACCAGCAACATCTTGTTCTTTTGGTGTAATGACTGTTGATGCTGGGATTTACAAGGATTATGCTGATTTAGAAAAAAGAAGGGAATATTAATATACAAAATTGTTAAATGTCAAATCAAATCCCTTAATAACATGGGTGTCTGGTTGAGTATGGGAGTGCTTCGAAAACAAGCTGCAAACATTTAAGAAATCCATTTTGCAAGTTCAAACAAATAGCCCAAAACCAATTAGGCATACGGTATTCTTAAGGGGGTACATTTTCAGCATAGTATGTGGAGAATTAAGTCTGCAGCTCCCATTATTGTTAATGGGATTGGCACACCTAATTCCTCATGCACCCCGCTGCAAGTTTAAAGCCAACAGATAAGAATATGACTCGGAATTCATTACACTACCGAGGAAGGAGGGTTTTTTGTTTGTTTCTGGAAGATATTTCAGTTTAACAGCTTTAAATGGTCTCTTATATCTTCATACCAGAAAGCAGAAACCACTTGTGAGGGTTATGCTGGGTTTTTATATGTAGGCCTGAAAGTAGATGAGAATATTTTCGCTGACTTCAACAGGTTTAGGAGCAGGCCATATGATGGCCTTTTCGACAGATCAAAACCACATGGTACAAGACTGACCGTCCAATTCTGCCTTCAGTTATGTCTGTACATCTTCGTTTTCACAATGTGGCATGGAAGGGAGAGCGAGCAGAGACGCAGCCACTGGAAGATGCCATGCTACGGTCTGGGTTAGTCATGGCACATCTTCTTTACTATAACTATGTGGAGGACACTTCATTTGCAGCTGGGGACTCCTTACTAACAAGACTTGATGCTGTAAGGAGGGTTGAACATGTTGAACTGAGCTCCACTGAATTTAGATCATTTAAGACTGGTTTCTCTTCTACCCGAGTTGCAATAGTGCAACCTGGTAAACAGGGCATTGAATTGGGAGTCAGTAGACCTGGCTGCTACTCCTGGCTCTGTTTTCCTTTCTCAGACTAGTCCATTTAATTGTAAGGTCTTTGGCATGTGTGTGTGTTGAGGGGCAGGGGTAGTTAAGGTGTCTCTTTATATGTTTTAGTGCAGAACCCAATACAACTGGGGTCTCATTTGGGGACTCCAGGGGCTCCTGTTCCTACAGTCAACTTCCAGTTGACTGACTTCAGTGCCATTCATCCTAAGTTACACCACCTTCCATGAGAGTGGAATCAGGCCGCTATGAATTATTTCTTCCATAGAGGGGAAAATATTTAAACAGTGACATTTCACTTGAGGATGCTGTCTGACACCATAAAATAAATCATAGTTATGTAAAAAGACATGGACAGAAGCTTGTTTGGATTTGGATTCAGAAGTGGAGCCAAACTCACTTAATGTCCAGGCGTGTTTGCACCTTTGTTTTGATTCAGACCGCAGCGGTCCAGGTGAGGTATGGTGCCTGTCAGCTCCCTTGACTTGGGTCTGAAGATCTGGCTCAGAAAGTTAACATTTAAATGTGACCTTCAGCAAAATTTGGGGACGTTTGGCAGCATCTCCAAAAAGAATACCTGGAGAGTGGAGATAATTAAGTCTGAAATCCACAAAAACTGCCAACAAGAATTAGCTGTTTGGCCACTTGAGCTTCAGCCAAACATTGACTATTCATTGGAAAATGCTATTCAGTTAGTGAGACGTTCAATGCTAGTGCAGGTAAATATTTGTCTTGCCAAGTCCTATCTGATGATCAGTCTATACACTTTCTCTAGAGAGAAATGTTAAAATCTTTGCATCAGATTCTCTTTTCTCTTACCACCATTTAATCCTGTTATCCATATGATAGCGCGAGGAAAGAAAGAGTCTTTAATTATGGAATTCTACAAAAGAATGACCCTCCTTGCCCCTCTTCCTTCTATTAATACCACCCCTGGAAAATAAGATTTATTCCACAATCAATTTTTTTATGTTGTCAGAGTTTTTGACGTAAAGCTTCAAACGGAGATAACCAAGATACTCAGCTTGCATGTATACGTGCTTAGTGAATCATTCTTTCTACACAGTTTTCATCATGACTGCTTGAAGACATGTTCTAAATACATTTAAAAGAGAATGAAGAATAGAATGGATTATATCTTAGTTGTTCAGAGACAGATATTTGTGGAGTTTCATACAACTTATTGTATGGATGCCATTCATATGACATGCTAGAAAGCAAAGATCATCTGTGCAAATTTTAAAGGCCAGGTTTTTAAAGGAGAAAAACAAAGCATGTGGAATGGTACACAAAGCATACATCTCTGCATGCAGTGTATCGATATTTAAAGTGCATGCCTACCTGCCCATTTTCACACACACAGTCAATTTTACACACCGCAATTGTGATAACGTAAGCATGCAGCATGCAGCATTTCAATACATATTTTGGGCTGGCTGAAGGGGTACAGCGTTCAGGGCTCTTCAGTGGTTATGAACAGGTCAACGGTGTCTCTGGATCCAAGTTCTGCATGAAGATCTTCAATGCATATTTAGGAATATGACTCAACTGTACTGCAAAATCATACTGCATCCAAACTGAACAGTACTGTATATTCAGGGTAAGATTGAATCAGCATAAATGACTCTACAAGGGTATTCTTAGATCCATTTTTGACCTTTTAGGATGTAAGTATTCTTCAACCAAAATGGAGCTAAATCCTATTTGACTTTTCAAGATTTAACCACATGGTTTTTACCTTTTTTAAATCTGTGCTGACTGTCACCAGGCTTTTTGGGCTGCACTGTAAGACCTTTTCTTAAAAAAACCAAGTAGGAAGTGCAGTCAGTACACTAGTTTCGCCAGGTTTGTTCCATTCACGTAGGGCAATTCTATTGTTTCTAAGTGATAACTAACGCCTACTTCAGGCAATTGTAGCTTCTTCCATTGTAAAGTCAGGAGCTTTACAAATAAAAAAAAATAAAATCTTTCCCTCTCCCACATAAAATTGGAAACATCTAATGCCAATGTTCAAGAATAATGAGTTAGCAATTGTTTATTGTCTTTTGTATTTTGAGCCTTATCCTCCTCAAGCTTGCTTTTGCAACCGTGAGGGCTGGAATCTTACTTTTTTTTCAAAGAAGAAAATGAAAGTTGTGATTTTGATACATTGAAATGACTCCCAGAGTTGCTTTTTATAAACTAACACCAAATAACGAGGAAAAAAAGGAGCTGAAAGTGTATATTATATATTGGTATTTAAATAAAATATGCCAATGACTGTCCTACAAAATAGCATTCTTGGAAAGTAAAAATAAGGTACAGGGCCAGATCCTAGCTGGAAAAAATTAACACAGCTTCAGTGAGGTTAATAAAGCTACATCATTTGACCTGTTGGGGATCTACCCATTGCTTAGAAGAGGGGACAGAAGAACTGAGACAGCTTTCCAAAAGGACACTTTAGAAGATCAGTTGATTGTCACTGATCTAACTGCTTGTCCTCTGGATCTAACGGTGGGACCTCTGAAAGACAGTTAGTATTAAAACACTAATATTGAGAAGGGCTCTGCATATACCTAAGAGTTGCACCTTTAAGGACTAATGAACAGAAACATAGGGAAAAAAAAATCAGGCTGGAAATGATCTCAGGAGGGCATCTAGTGCAACGCACTCCTCAAGGCTGGATTATCCCGATTGAAACCATCCCAAATACACATTTACCTAACCTGCACTCGAAAATTTCCAATGATGGAGTCTCCATCAGTTTTCTAGGCAATCTGTTCCAATGCTGACCTGCCCTCAGCATTGGAAAGTTCTTCCCAATATTCAACCTTGTTGAAATTTAAGCACATTTCACCTTTTTTTTCTCATTTGAGCTATTAAGTTGTGCACTGACATCTTAAAGCAAAAGTTAAAAAAAGCCTATTTGGAGAAAAGAAACCAAGATGCAGCAGAGAGCGGGGGAGATGATGCGGCAGGGGCCAGAAAAGGCAACCCAATCTTAAAAGTGGTGGAGTGATAAAGAAAGGGGGGACCTGGAAAGAAGCTGCGTATGTGCTTGCATTGGGGAACAGATCTACAGCGGCCTGAAAGCTGAATGGGCGACCCTCCCAGAAACAGTACAGTACAGACTTATTTCTGACCCTGTATTAGTTGTGAACCCACCATTCTTCTGGAGATGAGGGAAGCTTTGAGTATACAAGGGACAGGTCAAGGATCCACAGGGAAATCATTTATCAACAGAGTTTCCTATCTGGATTTTAATGGATTGCTGTGCATTGATTTTTTTAAGTCCTAGCGATGATTTGAACTCTGATCGTCCCTCCTACTGCTTCTGCAAGCTGACCTTCACAGACCCAAAGGATTAGGCATGTGATTACCTTTAAAGCACCTGAGTTTCACATTCAAGTCCATGGGCCAGCTCATGGGCTTAAAGTTATGCATCTGCTTAAGTGTCTTGCTGGAATGGGGCCTTCCTAGCAGGCATTGCATGATCTGTGTCCGCACCAAAGCTCATCAGCAAAACTCCCAGTGATTTCCCAAGGAATTATACGATCGGATCTCGGTCCTGCAAAGCTCTTTGAGATAGCATGCTTTACTTGCCTGGACAACACCATACAGGCCAGCAAAGGGCCCATCCGTAACAAGAAAAATGCACTGAGGTTCCAAGGGAAAAAATTCTCTGTGGCTTGCTTGGTGGGATATGACAAAACGCGTCACACAATATGCCACAGTTTTCACATGACTGCCAGTCTGTGTTCCAGAGAGCAAGGGTAAAATAGGTCAGGACTGAGGTGCACTGGCAGAGCTGTGCAGGGAAGTTTGCATAACGCCTAGCCACACTACGTCTGACTCTTGCCAGCATTATTAATCACTCACTTTCGTGAGTAGTAAATTCACCCATAAAAATTTAATTAAAAAAAAAAAAATCTGCAAATGCATTTTTAAAATAAGGTATTAAAAGAAGGCATGCCCATTAAAGGAATGACATAAACACCCACTCCGAGCTTTACTGGGCA
Organism: Alligator sinensis; assembly: GCF_000455745.1. Classification (NCBI taxonomy): domain Eukaryota; kingdom Metazoa; phylum Chordata; order Crocodylia; family Alligatoridae; genus Alligator; species Alligator sinensis. The sequence continues at coordinate 4,366,382 of NW_005841879.1, forward strand.
GGAGAGGAAGGTTTTCTTTTTGTCCTGCGTCAAGTTTAAAATGCCATAAAAATACGCATCGAGGGGTATTGTTTGGAAGGGGTGAATTACACACCCTCTGAAAGAGGGCTCTGTCGGCTGTCTCAGCGTGTGAAACGAGTGTGCTATTAGGCAGGCTAAAGGCTAAGCACAACGTAACTTTGTATCACCGGAGACCTCCCATATATTTGCCTCTGGGCTAACTTTCTGGAGGCGAATAATTAAGCCTTTTCCTTTCTACGTGTTAAATAATACTAACGGCATTCTCACAACGAACGTGGCCCCAGACATTCAACGTCTCCATCGGCCTCTCCGAAAGGCTAGGCTAGCAGTTGCTAATCTATAAAGACTGCAGCCTTCAAAAAAAGGAGAGCGCTCCACTTATTGATTCGCATCGAGTCCGAGGATGGTTTCCACTGCTGTGAGGGTGGAAAGAGGCTTTATTGAGCCTCGCCGTCATAGTGATGTAATGGGATCTTTAGTATATAGGAAAATAAGACCTTGGATTCAGACAGTAAATGCAAGAATGTTTTGGCCAACTTGCCTTCCCCCTAGAAGAAAACCCCCCACTAAACCATTGAATTTTGTATTGCTTGTTTGTGCTGCTCCAGACATCTGCAACATAAACTTGTTCATAGATGACTTAAATGCAAGGAAGCTAAATAATAAACTGGCCTCTCTTGCCTCTCAAACTCATTCTCATAGTCTACTGAAATGTTCCAAGTTTGCTCTGTTGTGCATGGACCTGCCTTTACGCATGGTCATCCCTGCACCGAGATTGAAGTTTTAGGGAGAGCAGCAACCAAGGGCTTTTGCCTGGTTTTAGTCCACTTAGCCTCTGAGAAAACCACCACCTGTTTTGCACTGGAAAAAAACACTGTTACATAAGCACTTCTGTAACTTTTTTTCTGTTTCATAAGTAACCTGGCAAGTCGAGTAATTCCCATTCTGGGTATCATTCTAAAGACATACTTCCAATAATCCCCTCTGTGAACAAAGTGGTATTGCCTCATCCTGGGCTGGCATTTAATCTACTAGTTACTATTTTCAGAAAGGCTATTTCCAAATCTGACCGCCACCAACAATCTTGCATTTATGTAGCGCCTTTCATGTGGCGGATTCCAACGTGCTTTGCAGAATTAAAACGAATCAGGCGCAGGGGGTCACTTCATTCATCACTGAAATGCAGCCAGCTCTTGGGTGAAACGCAGTTGGCATTTTACAGCACACGGCGAGTTTAAAGCAGGACACGCAACAGATTGCACCTGAGCCTCCTCTTGTGCAATTCTCCTGATTTCCGTGGAGTTATGCCTAGTGTGAGAGAGGAAAACTGCACTTGCACCCAGTTGAAACTGCAGGGCAGAGGTTATCCAGGCAGAATGTAAGGACCCCAGGGACAGGCCCATTATTGAATGAAAAGTAAAGTTTCCTAGACAGTGTCCCTCTGCTTCTGTATCATATGGAAGCGCTGGGGAGGGAGGGATGGCGGAGACCGTGGGGAGATAGGGATACACTAGAGGTAGAAACTGGCCAAAAAGGAAGAGAGCGAGCTCCGGACGGCACTTTTGTGGAGCTCTCCAGTGGCTGTTGTGGACAGCAGAATATCCTGGCTTTGACCCAGGATACTCTGCTAGGGCAAGGCCTTCACCTATGGGCCCAGCTCCAGTGAATCGAGGAGGTTTGGGGTAATCCCCCCAGCCATTTGTTGGGCAGACCCCTCTCCCATTGCTTTAATGCGGGAGGGTCCTCGGTGAGGAAACCCTCCACAACTCCTGCATCCAGACGTGGGTGAGACACAGCTGGAACGGAGTGAAGCCCGCTCTGCTCTGATGGATGCCTCCGCGATGCCAGCCGAGGGAACCAGGTGTCCTAGCCCCAGTGGCCACCGCTGATAATCAGAAGGTTAACAGCCATCCTCCCTCCTCACCGCCACCCCCGTTATAAGAAGATCTTTTTATGGACTTGTTTTTCCAGGATATTTTCCTGCTGCCTCCAAGTGTCAGAGCATAACTCAGTCAGGCTGTACCAGGCCCCTGAGCTAGCCATATTATAATCTCATTTCAAGATAGAAAGCAATGATTAGCGACCTCTGAATAACTATTCTGGGTTGCAATGTATAATGCTTGTCTTGGCTAATGCAAACGCAGGGTAAAGAGTATAATCTTATTTACAGATGTCCATGAAATGCATATACAACTTTACAAAAACCTTGCAGCATTTTTGCCTCCACTATACAAACTTGTGGCAACAAAACTGCACATTAACTGCCTGTACTAAGTTGTGCCTTGACTATTAAAAGAAAAAAGAAAGCACAACCTTGCTAACCCTCTTAACCAGGCTAATACCATATTGAAAATCCTCTTGTTTGTAATGGATTTTTTTTTCTTTTTTACATGCTTTATACAACATTGTATTAAAGTAGCTTTTTATAAACTTGGCACATGAGGTTAAGAGCCCAAGCCACAATTAGGGCTTTCTGTACCCTAAATCTCCACCGAGTCTCTTATGTAAATGCTTCTGTTCTAAAAATAAAAACAAAACAAAATCCAAGGAAATATTGCATTATCACCAAAAGTATTAGGTTACTACTGATGGCAAGCTAGGGCATGCGATTAGTAAGTGAACCTCGACTTCCTGGGAACAGGACTCTGTATACCCTGTAACAGGACTACCATACTGCAATTTATGGCACACTTAGGAAATTACCCAAGAACCCATTTGAACACATACCTTTGTGAGACAATTTAAGCCGATGATCCAAGACAAGCATTTAAAATGTCACTTACTTTAATAGAACTTGTGCGCACACCCTGAATTGTTTTTCTGAATAGGGATGAGATATGTCAAATCATTTGCTCACAAAACATTGTATCATTATAAATGTGTGTGTGTGTGTACACAAGTGTGGGTGTATACACGTATATGCATTTATACACACGCACATATACATTTATATACATGTATATCTATACATACACACACGGTACCCTTACACCACCACCCCCACTTTAAGACACGTGCTTACACCTGCATAGACATTTAGCACTTGCAGAAAACTTGATTCCCCAGGCCTCCTAATACACGTGACTCTGCCCTCAACATGTTACCGCTATACTGTGTGCTGGCAATCGCAGGCTGCATTTTGATAAACGCGTTACTTGAAAATTAAGAAACATTTTCTATTCTGGAGACGTTGAGTCTCTTCATTGCATCCTAGAACTGCACTGTCTCCGGTGCGGGGAAAGCAGCAATCAAAAGTTGCAGAGCACCCTGCACTGTAATGGTGCAGAGGAAAAACTTTGGAGAGAGGACACTGAGGGACATACCAATGACCCCATCCAGCTTTGTTATTAAAGTTTCAGAAAGGCTGAATTAACTCAACCAGGCTTGAGCTTAAAGCTGCAACAAATCTAGGTCTCTTACGGGATAGTTACATGACTAAAGAAAGGGAAAACCCATTTTGGTTTGTTTAAGAGTGGTTTCACCAAGCACGCATCACTACTTCACTAGCTTATGCATCATCCAAACCCAATGCCAGTGCTAGCTACAGGCAGTGCAAGATATTAGATCTAAAGAGCCAGTGCTTAGTAGCAGCTAGAAAAAGTTGAAACCCCCCCCAGTCATTTTGAGGAAGGAAGAGCAACAGGAGCAGTGTTGGGAAGAAGGCACTGGGCTGGGAGTCAGGAGATGTGCATCCTCTTCTGGCTACTGACCCGCTGTGGGACCTCAGGTAAGTCACCTCACTTCTCCATACTTTAACTCCCCACACTTTGCTTGCCTTCACCTTTTAGACTTCAGGCTCTTCAGGACAGGCACTCTACAAATGGCTCATTAGAGCAGAGGGGCCTACTGTCTTTGATGTTTCCCAGTGCTGCCCTAATCAGTTTGATTCTTAAAAACAAGCCTGGCAATTTTGGAAGGTGGCTGGCAATCCTGGTCCCAGTGGTATCAGTGGAAGCTTTGCCATTGACTTCCATGGCAGCAGGCGCATACTGGCAGAGAAGAATAATTGTATATTGCCTTTTGTGGATGTTACAATTGGCCAGAGTCCTCTATTAAAATCGCCAGTCAAAGGTATTGACAAATTCTGTAATTTTAATCAACCGATCAACCATGAAATGGGTGTTAGCAAAACTACTCACTGCTGAGGGAAGGCTGAGAAACCCCTTGGGGTTTTGTTCTGCTGAGATTCAGCTTTTAACAATGAATATCGTGTACATTTTACGACAATGCAGCCCCGATGGGATGCTTAGAATGACTGTGTCTGATAGGTGACAGGTCCAGGAACAGCAGAAACTTCAAGGATGTATTACTACTCAGAGTAGTTGGCCTAAAGCATATATTCCCCACACCGAAGCCCCTTTTTTACACAACACTCAATCTATGAAGATTTGCATGTGCAGCGTTTTCTTAGCTACTTATATTACTTAGGGGAACGGAGGGGAGAACCCTTTAATTAATCCAGAACTTAAAAACCAGTTGCCTTAAGTCAGTCCAGCACAACCAACTGCAGCACTTCATTTCTCAATTGATTAAAATTTGCCCCAGATAAACTTCGCTTTTGGCCTCCTGAAACTGCCTATTTCCTTTCCCACACTGACACGGGCATCTATTGGTGTCTCTCTGGCAGCACATGTACACTAGGGTAGCATCCCCTCCCACTGGCACTTCCATATAGCTGCTGACAGCTCTGTAGCTGCAGCACACCTGGCCAGCCTTTAATAGCATCCCACATCTTCAATATGGGAGGAAATATCTGCAGAAGACAATGCCCCATGAGCAGGCCTTCCTGCTGCCGACATGCCTGTGTCCCTGGGACGCACCCACACTGGCCTTCTGCTGGTGGCTTTACCTTGGTCTATCATTTCGGGAGGCGGTTTTGCTTAAAGCTGGTTTTCATTCACTGGTGTCAAATGCAAACCTGTGACAATCAAAGGCAACATCTGTCAATAAATCCTTGCAGGGTATACTGGACCTGAGTTACTTATTTAGAAACTCACTTTAATCCTATTTGTGCTGTAGCTCTTAGCGCTTGCAGCTTGGAACCTTACATAAAAGGCTTGTAAATAAATGCTATTGTTATAGTCTTCAAGTTCATTCAAGTGCTAAAGTTTTATGAATAATTCTGGCTGGTTTGGTTGGCTTTTTTTTTTGCTACTTTACCAGTTCAGTGCTGGGAATTTAGACATACTTTACATGTTCTGAATCAAAGAAAGTGTGGGATCTGGGGGTCAGAGGAAGAGACCAGATATGCTAGTCGTGGCTCTGCCACTGGTAGACCACATGACTTCACTCCATCCACTGTATCAGTGGGTGTTACTATAAAAGGGGTTTAAAAGACCTACCTGCCGGAAGTGCTGAGTATTTGGGGGCCTGAGGGCCCTGCCCTCCCACTTGGGAAGAGGGCTGTCTCCTGAAATGTGTAAAACTTTCCACATGGCCATCACTTTAGGCCTCCTCCCGGCAAAAATAAAAGTTGGTGCCTATGCTACCTACTGTGCAATGGAAAGGGAAGCCGCAGTAGTTTCTAAGGGACCTGAAGGTCCTCATATGATAGCTATGATCCAAGACCCGAGAGGACACAGATTCCCTGGAGGTATAAAGCTTTCCCGTGACCCTGATTTTGCATCTCTACAACGTAACACAAACTGAAGAAGAGACCCTGCATGCTGATTTTTATTTTTCATATCTGTTACGGATTATGATCTGCATTTCGGGAGCATGCTGTGGCTACATCAATGCATAGGTCCCCACTGTGGCAGGTGCTGTACAAACATTCGCAGTGCTTGCCCTGAAGATTTTATACCCTAACCAGACAAATGAGATGTCTCCAAGGCCACACAGGAAGCCCATGGAAGAGAAGAGTTGACTCCGGATCTCCTGAAGCCCCATCCAGTGCTTTTATTACAAAAAAATCCTCCCTCTCCCATCCCCGCTGATGGCACATACCCAGCTGTGCTGAGACCCAAGCCTCGTCTCCCAACTGTTCCTCTCAGTAAAAAAATAAAATAAAATAAAATAAAATAAAGGGGAACCCCCGGCATCTGGTCCTTCTCTCAGTTCATGGGAAATAAGAAATCTTTTCAGTGTTCCTGGAACTTTCCACAGCCCAGGGTGAGATATACTATTTAGCCAGCTTTTATTCTATAATAAAACCTTTATGCATTTTCTTAATAATTTTAGCATTGCTCACTCATTCTTTCTTTAATTGCTTTCTTCCATGAGAATAATAATAATAATAATAATAAAAAAGAGATAAAAAAAGAACTTCCATTCAAAAATGGAACATTTTCTTTAATTCCGTAAAGAACTAGTGCAATGGATTCATCTATAAAATTTATAGGCATGAAATCCATTCTTATTATAGTCAAAACATTCCAGGTCGCTTCTTTGTGGCTGGTTTAAAGCTGTTACATGAAGTATAATGTGAAACGAAAATGCCTTAGTCTAAACATGAAAAGGTTATATTGCATTACATCTCCACGGCTCTGCGCGACTTTGTTAGTATCTGATTTCAGGACTCCCCGTTGAAGACCCTCTATTGTTTTCATTGTGCCTTTTTCTCTTGGACTTTCAAGAGTCACGGTAAATAACTGTTTAATGTAGATATTAATTTAATCTGAAACTGTGCTACCCCCTTATATATTTAGGAGTTTGCCGTCGTGTTCTAATGGTTGAGGCGACGGCGAAAAACTGAATGTGAACCAGGCTTAATCACGGTAATGATAGGAGCTCTTTTCAGGTCTCAGATTTTCCTGTCTTCAGACTTCTGCCTTCAGGGCTAATTGAGAAGATGCAAGTGTTACACAGACCCAATCACTCCTCCTTATATAACTACAGCTGTAGTCTTCCGATGGTATGAAACATTTCTACATGGTTCAAGTTTACAATTAAGCGACTGAACTTTTCAGCAGGCACTCTTTCTAAGCTGCACAGTGTTTTATAGCTGTTCTTTTGGCTTAAAACAATAAATCACATCAATCATGCTGTGGAGCATTGAGCAGGTATATATTTATTACACATTGGACCCAATCAGCTAGACGTGAGAAACTTAAATTGAGAAGATTCCCCTTTTGTTACTACTTTTTTTTATTTCAGCTTCGTGGGGGGCCGTGCGTGATCATGGCTGAAATGTAACCATCAGGCCAATTCAATACTATATATAGAAGGGATGCATTTCATCGGGTATGCGACTTCAAACATAATGGCATCTTTTGCCCTGGTAGGTTATGTTCATTGGGTCAAACATTGCTCTAAGTTGAATAGGTGCGACTCCTGTTGAAATAACGGGAGTGCACCATCGTCAGTGAAAGCATACCGCGTCCTGGTACCCACACACATGGCCAGTATGCAGACACGGCCAAGACCTTCAAAGCTGGCCAATGGGATTCTGCAATACTGGGGACTTCCTTCACTTTTCAGACTTGGGTTTCAGACGGTGCTGCGTACGTGCCATCTGAATGAGGACTCTCAAAGCCACTAGTCACTTTGTTTAAAAAAAGAAAAAGAAAAACCATATAACCACACCAGTGTCCCAGCCTGAATAAACATGCATCAGTTGCCAGGATGCCGCATGTCTGTTTTCAAGGCATACGCAGCGTCCGAGTAGTTTGTAAATTATTTTAATTTATTTTTCTTTTAGAACTTTTAAACCCCATCACTTCTGGAAAGGGCTTGTGGTTCTTCATTTGCATAGTCTACATTTTGACATAAATTGAGCTTAATGTGGGGGGGGGGAAGGAGAGTCAAATTTCATAAGCAAATAAAACAGCTCGTGTGAAAACCATTGGCTAGTGATGGAAAAATATGCAACTGAACTGAGCCTTTCACTGGTTATTTAAGTAAAACAAGGTCCCCTTAATAATAAACATTCCCATCTTCAACTGCATCACATACACTAATGGAAAATCTTGGCACATCTCATTGTATGGGAATAGGAGGCAGAGCTGGTGAGGACTTTTTCCTGCCATCCTCTTGCCAACTGTACATTCCATCTGACTGAGGATTACTGATAATTTTTGGCAACTTCATGGCTACAGAGGACTCTTCTGTACAACTATTTATTTATCTAAGACTTCAGGAATTTATTTTTAACAGAGCTTTAAAAATGCTGTAAATATGAAATATGCTAATGGTATTAACAAAAGGGCTCCTAACCCAAACTCGCTATGCTGTTAAGCACAGCTCTGGGCCAAGAACCTCAGCTGGGGTAAATCAGTGTAGCTGCTCCAACATCAGTGGACTCGAGCCAATTTTACACCAGGTGAAAATCTGGCCTAGTGGAGCAAAGTATAGGATCTCAACCTGGAAATCAGAGCAAGAGGACTATTTAGTCCTATACTTACATTCTTTCCTTACTAATAGCATCAAGAAAACCCTAACAGGCCCTCTCCCACAACTGAGATAGGGATCTCATTTGCTTACACTGCATACAAGCACATGGGTTGTATCACAAAGACGTTGCAATCTTAATAGCCAAGGCAGCGAAGAGAAGCATCATCCCCACGTTACGGTTGGGGAATTGAGACAGAGAGCAATCAAGTAATTTCTCCAAGGGCCTCCAACAAAGCCAACCATTAATTTGGGGTCTCCTATGTCCCAGTCATGAAGACTGACCACAAGACCACCATTTCCTCCTAATGCGAATGTCCCTGAGGATGTCAAGACTAGACCCAGTTGAGAAACTATTGCTTTCTCAGGAAGCAAGAAAAAAATAACAAACTGTTGTTTTTCAGAAACTGAAAAGTTGAACCATTTCAAGGTTAAATGCATCCCCCCTCCCATTTTTAAGATGCTGGAAACCCAATTTTATGGCCTCAAAAGTGAAATTTCCCATACCAAACAGTTTTGCCTGAATTTTTGATAAGTTTTCAGCCACCAAAAAGCAAAAGAAGAATTTTTCTTGAGGAAAAAGGAAAAAATGCCATTGACATTCCAACAACATTGAAAAACCTTGAATTTTCCATTACAATTTCCTGAAACAAAAAGAAACCCCAGATTTCCAATCAGTTCTAATGTCAAGCTCTTCCATCTTGCCGCGAATGAAAATGTGATCTCAAGCATTGCTCTGAGCAATGGAAGAGGCCTTAGCCGTACCACCCAGAAATAACCAGGGAAGGGCACTGCTATAGGGATTCATCACTGAGTCACAACCTCTCCCCGACTCTTCCCTTCTTAAAGGAGTTGGTGATTTTCTATGGGCTTATATCAGCAGCAAGTGGCTTCCTTCCTCGTGCTGACTCAGTTACCCTGGCTGATACGTTTGGGGCATGGGGGGAGAGGCTGGAGGGGAGGCAGACACAACTTTGCCTATTCTTAAGTCCATCCCCATCCACCTTCCCTGGGGAGAGAAGGTGCTTATGGCCCCAGACACAGGGGCCAGAGAAATATATGGGAGTTGTTATCACCGGAGTAGATGTAGAGTCCGTGGTCTTGTCTGCATGGGAAAACCACACCAGTTCAACAGGTTATTATTAAGTAACACTAGTGCAAACCTAGCATATGGACTCTCTGATTTCAGTTTACAGAGGACTGAGTTCAGAATGCAAACCCAAATGGCTTAAGGTGAACCAACAAAGCCATGTATAAACTGAAAAGAGAGTATCGAGACCGAAGGCTACAGTGGTGAAACACATTTGGTTGCTGTGGTGCAGCAAATAAGTCTCATGTCACGAGTTGGCTTGGGGATGGGAAGGAAGGAGGGAGGGCTATTTAAAAAAGAAAAAGAAAAAAAGAAAATTGCTCGTTTTAAAGGCTTGTTTGTTTTTAAATGTAAAATAAAATATACGTAAAATAACCTGAAGTTAAAAGTTCCTTTTAAGGGAAGTTCTCCCTTTGCTAAAATGATCCTTTTTCTAATAAAGTACTAATTTATGTAATCCATAGAAAACCACTGGCACTTATTCTTGCCCCTCTTAAACAACACAGGGGAGTTTTCCTCAGGGTTTATTTTATTTTTATGAGCGGGACTAAAAGTTGCGGCGGGCCAGGTTCTTCCACCCTAACTCCCATGGAGAAAAAGCTCACTCTTGGAGCAGCCCCAGGCTGGAGCTCGGACGAGGCGCTGTCTTGCTGTGCCTACATGAGCACAAATTGCCATTAGTCCATGGAGATCTGCCCACTGATAGCGGTGGAGGACTGAATCCACTGTATTTAATGTATCGTTTGATTAGGGACCTGTCCATCAGATTCAAAAAGCACCACATTTCTAAACAACATTTGGAGGGGAAAAAAAATAGATAAATCACATTTAAAGCTCGTTGCCCTAAATTTTCACCACGTGGCATATCATTTAGCTTCACCTAATCCACACCTAATTCACTTTTTATCATTTCTAGGTTAGCCTTGATCTGCCAGACTTGCATGCATGGGGGGAAGCATTCAAAGTAAGTTATTCTCCTACCCATCTCTGGGCCAAGCAAGGACCATGGGATAAACCACGACCGTGTCACCCTGCCTCCCGGGGCTTCTCTCCCTGTGACGCTCCACGCTCAGCACTACAGGAGAAAAGCAGAATTTAGCTCCAAGAAAATAACCGTGAAGTCATGACATCACGGTGGTTTAGCGATGGGTCCACCTGACATCGTGTGCTGGAGCGTGGGAACGCAGCGCGAATACAATGCAGAAATGACACAGCCCGTCACACTGCATTGCCGACGTGAACCAAGTGACATAGTCTATCTACTCAAACGTTGCTGGAGTCTGCCGAGATGGGAGGTTCCTCCTCACTCTCCACTCCCCACTTTTCCTCCTGTATTTCGGACTCAGATCATTTCGGTATTTCTACGGACGTTCTTTCAGACAAAAAAACCTGGAGCTTTAAATTCAAAATGTCATCTGTTACCCAAAAAACTATGCTAGTTTTTTCATTCCTGAGAAAGGACTCACTTATGCTTTTAACTCTAAGTTGCTAGTGATTAAGCAACTCGTATATTTTCACACTCGTTAAAAGAAACATGGTGTGTTCACCTTTCTAAGAAAAGGCATCTTGTTTGTAATACTGTAATACATTGGGAACACCTTCTAATTGGCTTCTCGTGCTCCTTGCCAAAAATTCAGACATAACTTTGTTTATTTACACAAGGAAAAAAAATAAAACATTGTATAATTAGTCAAGTAACTGACTCCTAAATTCAGCAGCTCGGGTATGTAAAACGGACAAACTTTTTAAGGTTCCATTTTGGTTTATGAAATATCTCAATAGGTAACCCAGCCTGCATCACGGCTATTGTAGCCGTGCGCTGCTCAATGTGCTGTTTGTGTCGAGATGGAAAACTTTGACATGTTTGATTTTTATGCAAGTCAATTAACTTGTTTTTTAAAACTGTAAGGGCATGCTTTGCAAATAAGATTACTTACTATAAATTATGAGAACATAGAGCTCCATTCAGACAAAAATGCTACACACCCCTTACACATGCATAAGTCTGCAGAATATAGTTCTGCACCCTGACAACCCATTCAGCCGGGGGTAGCAGCGTATTTTGGTCTATTCCATGGGGGCTTCCTAAAAAGACACGAACAAAAGGGGATAGAGACTTAATTAGCATGTCTCTCTACACCCCGCCTCCCTTTGCACCACCCAGTCAATTCCAACAGGCCCAAACCTCTCCTTATGTGGTGAAGGAAGAATTTCTTTTTTAAGTCAAGTCAGCCCACAGCAGAATTAGCAATGGTACATCCCCTCAACCACAGCACAGACAGACATCTGGCCATTCCCACCTGTGAGCTCCACTCTCAACACTCACACTTAAGCCCCGTCTCTTGACTGGCTGCAGTCATGCCCGTCTGTTAACATAACATTCATTATATTTGGCCGCAGCTCAGATCGGACCTTCTCACCAAGACATACGTTTCTTCTTCCGTGCCTGGAAGAAATGCCCCGGGGAAACACAACTCGCACAGTATCACGGCAAAGGAAAATGCCAGGGGTGCTGGAGTCAGCAAGAGCCTTGTCATTGACTTCAACAGGACTTCGGTTTGCAGAAGCTGCTGGATGGGGCCATGGGAAACCTGTGACGTCGACGCAGGGATTTAAAATACATCGCAAGGAAGAACTGCCCGCATGTACTTGAGGCTCGAAAGCTGTGACAGTGCCAAGGAAAGCACGAAGACCTTCCAGAGACAAAGTGCAAGTTGGGCACAAATGCTCAGGATTGGGTCCAGGTCCCTTCAGCTTCGACACATGCAGAAAGACTTGAGGCAAACAAATGCTCCTATTGACTGCACACGTGAGCCAGGATCGCTCTTCCGAGTAAAGCCTGCAGGATCAGGCCTCTTATTCTTGCACATGGAACAACAGGATACGTCATGCCAGCTCTTACAGCTGAAGTCCAAGACAGTTTGTACTTTTCCCCATTAGTTCTGGATATTAATGCAAGGCACAGGAGACCACAAGGAAGAGCACTTTGGCCCCCTAGGCAGTTTCAATTGGTGTAAGGAGCTCACTCTCATTTGAGTTGATCTCAGAGCATTGGTCCCAATTCAGAGTCCACAAAGGCCAATTAACACAGCGTACATAGGCGGTGAACCACATGTTTGCATTTCCTTAGAAACACTGCAATGCCAACATATCCCTGAGGTTTTCATATCTACCCAGGTTCTTAAGACAGCTCCTATCACCATAGTATCTGAGCAGCATTGGCTCCAGGAGCGGATGCATGGGGCACGACTCCTCTTAGGAGTTGCTTGGCACTAGGCCATACCAGTCATTTAGCATAGACCAAGACCCATATTTAGACCTTGAGGTAAGACTTCTTACTCTTTACTGAAGCCTAGCAACCGAACTGAAGATGCAAACGCCAATTGAGTTCCATGGAAATTAAGACTTCCTGTTGAGCAGAACCCAACTGCATAATGCTTCAGTTGGCTTTGGCTTCATCATGAAGAGTGGCTAATTGGGAATGAGCAGTTTTTTACTGTCAACCGCACAGAGCTGAGCTTGGGTGGAAAAAATTAAATTGACAAATACCCAAAGTCTTAACATAATAAAGAACAGTATTTGCTTCTCTCAAAGCAGACAATCCTAGGGGGAGGGGAGAGGCAGAGCCTCCAGTTCGGTACCATCAGACTGAAATGTAAGGGGGTACCTTGCTGCTCCAGCCAGGGAGATGGAGCATCCAGCCCCCTATCCCCTCTATCCTTTAAATCTTGTGTGCAGTAATCTATTTACAATGTGAACATTTACTTTCCCATGAACTTTTCTATGACTTTAAAATATTTAATGCATCTAAACTAATCTTCCCCATCCTTACAGGGGGTGTGTTCATGACAGCTAGAATGTGCAAATGCAGATGGCTAATATTAAGTCACTGACTCCATAATCACATGGGAAGACAGGAATTGCCATGGCGGATTGCTGCATCTAGTCCAGTATTTGGTTTCTGACAGGAGCCTGTACCAACTGCTTTGGAGGAAGCTGCAAAAACCACAAAGCAGGACCTTAGAGAAAGTAGTTTCCTAACTCCTTCAGAGAGAGAGGTTCACTTATGGGCCAGAAGATGAAACTTTGCCTCTTTGGATATCCTTCCGCCTGACTGAAGAATCTCTGTATGTTCTTGCTAGTCATTTAAATGCCTAGAAAAAATCCTAAATCCTTGGGCTCCCTGATAGCTTGTGACAGTGAGTTCCACACGTTAGCTGTGCATTATGCAAACAAGCACTTACTCGGTTTTAAAATGGGCTGTCTATCAGTTTCTTTGAAGGCTGTAGGGAGAAGTAGACATCATCATGCCCTATCCATCTTAGCATGCCTCCACTTCGATCAGATGTCTTATTTTAGCTTCCCCAGTTGGAAGGTTTTAGCCTATTCTGTCACACTTCTAGCAGTCATCTCCATATTATGTCGCCTCTCTTCGCCTGTCAGTCTTATTTACTGGGATCAGCCATGGCTCTCTATAACAATTCAACAGCACCTTTCAGTTTAGAGTGCATGCCCCAAAGTAAATTGCCACGTAACAAGTCTACCGCATCCCCTCCCTCAACGATTTTGGATGATCTCAGAAGAGTAAGGGGTTGAGAAGCTACTAAATATATTCAGAAGGGATCCACAGCATCATGGTGCAGTTTACGGATAGCATCTCAGCTGCTTTATCCAACTGTTTTCCATTCCTGCTACAAGCCAAGTATTGAGGTCCACAGAGAGCTTGCAAAGTAATGGCCAGATGTGCCAAAGGGGTCTTCACCTAGGAATGGATTTACCACAACAGCAGCTGTATATTATATTGCTATACATAGCTGATTAGTAACAAGGGGATCTGGGCACCACTTGACTAGGTCTTCTGGAGAGCATCATCATAACAGAGTGATATTTATGCAGGGCTTTAATTTAAATGCTGAACTTCAGTTTATAATACGGGCGTTAGTGTTGTTTTTATGTCAAGTGTCAATCCGTAGACATCTATTCCATTCTTTTTTTCACTGAGACCTTTTTTATCATTAAACTATTCCAGGGATTGCTCTAGAAGCGAACTTTGGGCCTGGTAGCATACAATCTGACTCATATACACAGCCAGACACAGGCATAGGAAACTATCTTCGATCCCCAAGCTTTCAAAAGTTGGATGCCAGGTTTGTGTTGGGATTTATAGGCTATGTTAGCTTGGTTAGAAATCAAGCCAGGACATTTACCATGTTGATATGAAAGGGAAGACATCTTCCAGAACAGTCAAACCGTTCGTCAAGAGACCTAGCATGTCTACGTGCCTCTGAACAGCCATACAATGTCTGGTCAGCTGTTGTTATTGGCAGGGCATCGCTGTGGAAAGCCTGCAGCAGAATCAGAGTCTCATCACTACCACTATGTGTTGCTATGGACACCATTGAAGAAAAGCAAAATCATTTGAGAAGGGAAAAAAAAAGCCTCTTTTCCATCAATAGTGGCAGACACCCTAATAAGTGATCCTGATGGCATGCCAATCAACAGCGCAGAGAAAGGCTGAGAAAGCCTGGAAACTTTTAACATTCATAGAAAAACTAACAGCATAGAAATTAAAGTTAGCCTACACAGACACCAAATGTTAATGCTACTAATAAATCAGAATAATACTTTACTCTTACAGTTCTTTCCACTCAAGGAACAACCACCTTGGGCCATATTCACATGAATAGCCCCATGCTCACACAAGGACTGCTTGCCTTATTTAAGTGGAGTCAGATCCTTAGCTTGAATAATTTGGAGTAACTTAATTGACTTCAAGGAGCTTATTTGGTCTTTGAGTTATAAGTAGGGGTGTATGAATAGCTAATTTTCTGGTTTGCAAACACTTCTGAAAAGTAATGAAAAGAAACCTGCTTTGGATTCATCCAAAATAAATTTTAAAAACTGACAAAACAAGAAACAAGAGTCATTTTGGGTCAAACAAAAAGTCTTGTTTAACCCAAACCGAAATGTTTCATTTTGATGACTTTTTCTTATTTTTTTTAAAATAAAACTGAAGGACATTTCAAGAAGAGAATTCATTTCGTTTTGAAATAGTTTGAATGGGTTTGAAAATATTAACCCCCACCCTCCCCTCTGGATTTTCTGGTATCATTATAACATTAAAATAATTTCAAGATACAACTTTTAACAAAACCAACATAATTTAAGTGATTCAGTGTTGCTAACTGGCATTTTTTGCCAAAGAAATGTCAGATGAAAACATTTGCTCAGTTTTACTTGCAGGTAATGCTGATGTCTTCAGTACTTTCACAAAGCAAGCAGGAGCTATTATTTGAACTGCCCCCAAAAGGAAGTTGTGCAGCTTACAGTAGAGATGCAGAAGACAAGATCCCTGCCCCAGACGCTATTCAGTCAAATAACACCCAGACTATAATGAGAGGAGTAGGACACAGCAGGCAGGACTGTGGTTCTTGCAATTAGACTACAAGGTCATTTCAGAAAAGGGGACGTGGAGCAAATCTTGTTACATACATTTCTTGCTAGGGCAAAAATGGGTCTCCAGAGACAGCCTCTAAGGGAAGATGTGGATTGATTTCAGTAGGACGTGAGCAAAGTTATCCCATTGCTCAACTGAATCTGGGCACTCTGGAGGGAAGGTATTATGCAGGCCCTGAGAATTTCCAAAAGTATCTAAATGGCTCTCAATGGGAATCCTGAGTCACTTAGGCTCACCTGAGACTTTTTCCTGCATGATTTGGCCAAGGTTAAAAAACAAGTCAGTGGTGGAGCCAAAACCCAGAACCTCTGCAGGTCCTAACTGCTTGTTCCCTGCTCGAGCCACCTCGTCACTCCACAATCCTCCCAGCGAAGTGGCCAAGCCTGTCCGACCTTCCAATGGCACTGTTAACCTACCATAATCGTATCACAGCAGCTGTGCAAACCACCAGAAGATAGGCACCTTCTACTGCTGCCAGCTACTGAAATCCTTGATCAAGTAACAGCGCTCTGTGGAGGGGTGAACTGCTGTCACTAGCAGGAGCAGTTACCAACCAGATGAAATGATCAAGGAAGTGATTCTGCTCTGTCCAGGGACGCACCTCCTGTAAAGTCAGCGCAAAGCCCCTTCAAAATGAGTCTCCAGCGAGCTGAACCTTGCAACCCCAGCAAGATATCAGAGATCAGAATGGGAATTTCATGTGTGGGAGAGGTGCCAGGGGTCAGAACCTGTAGGTTTTACTGTGGAAAAGAGGGCATAGGGTTTTTCTCAAGAAGTGTCCTATAGATTTTTTTTTTTTTAAATACAAAAAATTTCCACTAAGAAAAAAATTTGCAGAAATGTTAATCTCTTGGTCAAACATGACTTTTGATTTAAAAAACAAAAAAAATATATTGACCAGCCTTAGCAAAAAGAGAGAGAGAGGAAAAAAAAAATCAGCCCGGTGACCGCTGGCTGTTACATCACCCTTTGCTATTCCCTGTGACCAAGTCACAGCAATAAAGCATCGAGGTGTGCGTGTGGAAGATACAGATAAAATCCTCAGTTGGTGTAAAATGCTGTAGTCCCGTTGATATCAATCAAGTGATGTCCATTCACATTAGATATGACCTCAATTAAAGCTTCATTGGCTTACGTTTCTTCTTGCCTGTGGGAAAATGCTAGGCTTGCTCATGGCCTCACAATTTTAGTGGGATCAGCATAAGAGGTTAGGTG